>NW_022437249.1:440-13686 GCF_009761245.1 Sapajus apella
GTTTAACTCTGTAAGTTGATTGTGCAGCTTGACAACCATTGTGCTAGGTAGCTCCATTTTGGTTTTGGAGCAAGATATTACTCATTACAGCCTGCATTCTCATTCACTCTGTAATATCCAAAGGCGGCTTTTAAAAGAAACGTGATTCTAATTTGCTGATTCTAAACATATATGCAACATCCTAAGATGAACGAACACAAAGCAGAGCAGTTTGAAATATACGTTTCTCCTGTTTTTTACACGTAGTCTTACTGCTAATTCTTACATGCCTGTATATGGCTGGAAATATCTATTTCTAGATTCTACAAAGAAAGGATTTCTGTGCTGCTGCATGCACACATCAGTTTTACTGTGTAAGTTGATTGTACTGTTTGACAATCATACTGTAAGATAGCTCCTTTTTTTTTTTTAGAGCAAGATATTTCTCATTACAGCCTAAACTCACATTCACTCTGGAATATCCAAAAGCAGCTTTTATAAGAAACGTGTTTCTAACTCGCTGAATCTAAACATAGATGCAACTTCCTAAGGTGAATGAACAGAAAGCATTCCATTCACTCTGGAATATTGAAATGCATCTTTTAGAAGAAACATGTTTCTAACTCGCTGAATCTAAACATAGATGCAGCTTCCTTAGGTGAATGAAAACAAAGCAGAGCAGTTTGAAATGTATGTTTCTCCTGTGTTTTAAACGCAGTGTTCCTGCTAATTCTTATATGCCTGTACATGGCTGGAGATATCTATTTCTGGAATCTCCAAAGAAAGGATTTCTGAACTACTGCACACATACAAATGTTTAATTCTGTAAGTTGATTGTGCGGCTTGCCCACCATTCTGCTACATAGCTTCGTTTTTGTTTTAGAGCAAGATATTTCTCATAACAGCCCATACTCCCATTCACTCTGGAACGTCCAAACGCAGGTTTTAGAAGAAACGTATTTCTAACTTTCTGCGACTAAACATAGATGCAACTTACTAAGGTGAAAGATCACAAAGCATAGCAGTTTGAAATATACGTTTCTCCTGCGTTTTAAACGCAGTCTTACTGCTAATTGTTACATGCCTGTATATGGCTGGAACTATGTGTTTCTAGATTCTCCAAAGAAAGGATTTCTGAACTGCTGCACACAGACTTCAGTTCAACTCTGTAAGTTGATTGTACAGCTTGACAACCATTCTGCTAGATAGCTCTGTTTTTGTTTTAGAGCAAGATATTCCTAACTACAGCGTATATTCCCATTCATTCTGAAATATCGAAATGCAGCTTTTAGAAGAAACGCGTTTCTAACTCGCTGAATCTAAACATAGATGCAAGTTCCTAAGGTGAACAAACACAAAGCAGAGCAGTTTGAAATATACGTTTCTCCCTCGTTTTAAATGCAGTCTTACTGCTAATTCTTATATGCCTGTATATGGCTGGAAATATCTCTTTCTAGATTCTGCAGAGAAAGGATTTCTGAACTGCTGCACACACATCAGTTTAACTATGTAAGTTGATTGTACAGCTTGAAAATCATTCTGCCAGATAGCTCCGTTTTTGTTTTAGAGGAAGATATTTCTCATTACAGCCTATACTCCCATTCATTCTGGAATATCCAAACGCAGCTTTTAGAAGAAACGACTTTCTAACTCGCTGAATCTAAACATAGATGTAACTTCCTAAGGTGAACGAACACAAAGCAGAGCAGTTTGAAATATGCGTTTCTCCTGTGTTTTAAACGCAGTCTTACTGTTAATTCTTATGTACCTGTATATGGCTGGAAATATATGTTTCTAGATTCTCCAAAGAAAGGGTTTCTGAACTGTTGCACACACATATATCTTTAACTCTGTAGGTTGATCATATACCTTGACAACCATTCTGCTAGATAGCTCTGTTTTTGTTTTACAGCCAGGTGTTTCTCAGTATATCCTATAATCCCTTTTACTCTGGAATATCCAAACGCAGCTTTTAGAAGAAACGTGTTTCTAACTCTGTGAATCTAAACATAGATGCAACTTCCTACGGTGAACGAACACAAAACAGAGCAGTTTGAAATATACGTCTCTTCCGTGTTTTACATGCAGTCTTACTGCTAATTCTTATATGCCTGTATATGGCTGGAAATATCTGTTTCTAGATTCAGCAAAGAAAAGGTTTATGTACTGCTGCACACACGCATCAGTTTAACTCTGTAAGTTGATTGTACACCTTATTAATCATTCTGCTAGATAGCTCCATTTTTTATTTAGAGGCAGATACTTGCCATTACAGCCTATACTGCCATTCACTGTGGAATATCTAAATGCAGTCTTAAGAAGAAACGTGTTCCTAACTCGCTGAATCTAAACATAGATGCAACTTCCTGATGTGAATGAACACAAAACACAGCAGTTTGAAATATATCGTTCTCCTGTGTTTTACACGCACTCATACTGCTAAATCTTATATGCCTGTATATGGTTGGAAATATCTGTTTCTGGATTCTCCAAAGAAAGGTATTCTGAACGTCTCCCACACACATCAGTTTAACTCTGTATGTTGATCGTAAACCTTGACAACCATTCTGCTAGATAGCTCCGTTTTTATTTTAAAGCCAGATATTTCTCTTGACAACTTATACTAACTTTCATTCAAGAATATCAAAATGGAGCTTTTGGAGGAAACGTGAATCTAACTCACTGAATCTACTCATAGATGCAACGTCCTATGGTGAACGAACACAAAGCAGAGCTGTTTGAAATATACGTTTCTCCTGTGTTTTAGATCCAGTCTGACTGCTAATTCTTATATGCGTGTATATGGCTGGAAATATCTGTTTCTAGATTCTCCAAAGAAAGTGTTTCTGAACTGCTGCACACACACAGCAGTGTAACTCTGTATGTTGATTGTACACCTTGACAACCATTCTGCTATATAGCTCCGTTTGTGTTTAAGAGCCATATATTTCTCATTACAGCCTATACTACCGCTCACTCTGGAATATCCAAACACAGCTTTTAGAATAAACGTGTTTCTAACTCGCTGAATCTAAACATAGACGCAACTTCCTAAGGTGAACGAACACAAAGCAGAGCAGTTAGAAATTGACGTTTATCCTGTGTTTTACACGCAGTCTGCTACTAATTCTTATATGCTTGTTTACGGCTGCAAATATCTGCTTCTAGAATCTGCAAAGAAACGGTTTCTTAAGTGCTGCACAGACACATCTGTTTAACTCTGAAAGTTCATTGTACACCTTGACAACCATTCTGGAGATAGCTCCGTTTTTGTTTTGGAGCCGGATATTTCTCATTACAGACTATACTCCCATTCACTCTTGAATATCCAAACGCAGCTTTTAGAAGAAACGTGTTTCTAACTCGCTGAATGTAGTCATAGATGCAACAGCCTAATGTGAACGAACACAAAGCAGAGCAGCTTGTAATATACTTTTCTCCTGTGTTTTACACGCAGTCTTACTGCTAATTCTTATATGCCTGTACATGGCTGGAAATATCTCTTTCTCCATTCTCCAAAGAAAGGATTTCCAAACTGATGCACACACACATCAGTTTACCTCTGTAAGTTGATTGTACACCTTGACAACGATTCTGCTAGTTAGATCCATTTTTGGTTTAGAGCCAGATATTTCTCATTAAAGACTATACTCCCATTCACTCTGGAATATCCCAACCCAGCTTTTACAGGAAACTTCTTTCTACCTTTCTGAATCTAAACATAGATGCAACTTCCTAAGGTGAACGAACACAAAGCGGATCAGTTTGAAATATACATTTCTCCTGTGTTTTACATGCAGTCTTACTGCCAATTCTTATATGACTGTATATGGCTGGAAATATCTGTTTCTAGATTTACCTAAGAAAGGGTTTTGGAACTGCTGCACATACAATTCAGTTTACCTCTGTAAGTTGATTATATGCCTTGACAACCTTTCGGCTAGGTAGCTCCGTTTTTGTTTTAGAGCAAGATATTTCTCATTACAGCCTATACTCCCATTCACTCTGGAATATCCCAACGCAGCTTTTAGAGGAAACGTGTTCCTAACTAGCTGAATCTAAACATAGATGCAACTTCCTAACCTGCACAAACACAAAGCAGACCAGTTTGAAATATACATTTCTCCTGTCTTTTACACGCAGCCTTACTGCTAATTCTTATATGCCTGTACATGGCTGGAAATATCTGTTTCTAGCTTCTCCGAAGAAATGGTTTCTTAAGTACTGCATACACACATCGGTTTAACTCTCCAAGTTGATTGTACACCTTCACAACCACTCTCCTTGACGGCATTGTTTTTGTTTTAGAGCCAGATATTTCTCATTACAGGCTATACTCCCATTCACTCTGGAATATCCAAAGGTAGCTTTTAGAAGAAACGTGTTTCTAACTCGCTGAATCTAAACATAGATGCAACTTCCTAAGGTGAACGAAAACTCATCATTCTCGGCAAACTGACAGAAGAGCAGAAGATCAACCAACGCATATTCTCACAATGAGAACACATGGAAAGAGGGAGGGGAGTACTACAAACAGGGGTCAGTTGGGGAGAAATAGGGGAGGGATGGTGGGTTTAGGGAGCTGGGGAGAGATAGCAAGGGGAGAAATGCCAGATGTAGGTGATGGGGAGGAAGGGAGGAGATCACACTGCCACAAGTGTACCTATGCAACATTCTTGCATGTTCTTCACATGTACCCCAAAACCAAAAATGCAATAAAATAAATGGGAAAAAAAACTGGAAAAAAAAAAGGCGATATACGTCCCTCGTGTTTTTTACACACAGCCTTACTGCTAATTCTTATATGCCTGTATAAGGCTGGAAATATCTGCTTCTAGATTCGGCAAAGAAAGGGTTTCTGAACTGCTGCAAACACACGTCAGTTTAACTCTGTAAGTTGATTGTACGGCTTGACAAAAATTCTGCTGGATAGCCCCGTTTTTGTTTTAGAGCCAGATATTTCTCATTACAGCCTATACTCCCATTCACTCTGGAATATCCAAACGCAGCTTTTAGAAGAAAATGTTTCTAACTCGCTGAATCTAAACATAGATGCAACTTCCTAAGATGAACAAACACAAAGCAGAGCAGTCTGAAATATATGTTTCTCCTGTGTTGTACACGCAGTCTTACTGCTAATTCTTATATGCTTGTATATTGCTGGAAATATCTGTTTCTACATTCTCCATAGAAACGTTTTCGGAACTGTTGCACACACAAATCCGTTTAACTCTATAAGTTCATTGTACACCTTGCCAACCATTCAGCAAGATAGCTCCGTTTTTGTTTTACAGCCAGATATTTCTCATTGCAGCCTATACTCCCATTCACTCTGGAATATCCAAACGGAGCTTTTAGAAGAAATGTGTTTCTAAGTCACTGAATCTAAACATATATGCAACTTCCTCAGGTGAAAGAACAGGAAGCAGAGCAGTTTGAAATATCCGTTTCTCCTGTATTTTAAAGGCAGTCTTAATGCTAATTCTTATATGCCTGCATATGGCTGGAAATATATGTTTCTAGATTCTCCAAAGAAAGGGTTTCCGAACTGCTGCACACCCACATCAGTTTAACTTTGTGTGTTGATTGTACACCTTGTTAACCATTCTGCTAGATAGCTCCGTTTATCACTAAGAGCCAGATATTTCTCATTACAGCCTATTGTCCCATATACCCTGGAATATCAAAAGCGCAGCTTTTAGAAGAAACGTCTTCTTTTTTTTTTCACATTTATTCATTTTATTGCATTTTCTGTTTTGGGGTACATTTGAAGAACATGCAAAATTGTTGCATACGTAAACACGTGTTTCTAACTCGCTGAATCTAAACACAGACGCAACTTCCTAAGGTGAACAAACACAAAGCAGAGCAGTTTGAAATATACGTTTCTCCTGTGTTTCACACGCAGTCTTAATGCTAATTCTTATATGCGTGTATATGGCTGGAAATTTCTGTTTCTAGATTCTGGAAAGAAAGGGTTTCTGAACTGCTGCACACACACATCAGTTTAACTCTGTAAGTTGATTGAACACCTTGACAACCATTCTGCTAGATAGCTCCGTTTTTGTTTTAGAGCCAAATACTTCTCATTACAGCCTATGCTACAATTCACTCTGTAATATCCAAATGCAGCCATAAGAAAAAATGTGTTTCTCACTAGCTGAATCTAAATATAGATGCAACTTCCTGAGGTGAATGAATGCAAAGCAGGGCAGTTTGAAATATACGTTTCTCCTGTGTTTTACACACAGTCATATTGCTAATTCTTATATGCCTGTATATGGCTGGAAATATCTTTTTCTAGATTCTCCAAAGAAAGGAATTCTGAACGGTTGCTACACACATCAGTTTAAATCTGTATGTTGATCGTATACCTTGACAACCGTTCTGCTAGACAGCTTCGTTTTTGTTTTAGAGCCAGATATTTGTTGTTACAGCCAATACTCCCATTCACTCTGGAATATCCAAACGCAGGTTTTAGAAGTAACGTGTTTCTAACTCGCTGAATGTAAACATAGATGTAACTTCCTAAGGTGAACGAACACAAGGGAGAGCACTTTGAAATATACGTTTCTCCTGTGTTTTACACGCAGTCTTACTGTTAATTCTTATATGCCTGTATAAGCTTGCACTATCTGTTTCTAGGTTCTCCATAGAAAGGGTTTCTGAACTGCTGCACACACATTAGTTTAATTCTGTATGTTGATTGCACACCTTGTTAAACATTCTGCTAGATACTTCCGTTATTGATTTAGAGCCAGATATTTCTCATTACAGCCTATACTCCCATTCTTCTGGAATATCAAAACGAAGTTTTTAGATGGAAGGTGTTTCTAACTAGCTGAATCTAAACATAGGTGCTTCTTCTTAAAGGGAACGAACACAAAGCAGAGCAGTTTGAAATATACGTTTCTCCTGTGTTTTACACGCTGTCATATTTCTAATTCTTACATGCCTGTATATGGCTGGAAATATCTGTTTCTAGATTCTAAAAAGAAAGGGTTTCTGAACTGCTGCACACACGCATCAGTTTAACTCTGTCAGTTGACTGTAAACCTTGTTAACCATTCTGCTGGATAGCTCCGTTTTTGATTTAGAGGCAGATATTTCTAATTACAGCCTATACTCCCATTCACTCTGGAATATCCAAACGCAGCTTTTAGAAGAAACGTGTTTCTATCTCGCTGAGTCTAAACGTAGATGCAACTACCTAAGGCAAACAAACACAAGGCAGAACAGTTTGAAATATACGTTTCTCCTGTATATTACACGCAGTCTTACTGCTAATTCTTATATGCCTGTATATGGCTGGAAATATCTGTTTCTAGATTCTCTTAAGAAAGGATTTCTGAACTGCTGCACACACACATCAGTTTACCTCTGTATGTTGACCGTACACCTTGACAACCATTCTGCTAGAGAGCTCCATTTTTGTTTTAGAGCCAGATATTTCTCATTACAGCCTATACCCAGATTCACTTTGGAATATCCAAACGCTGCGTTTAGAAGAAACGTGTTTCTAAGTCGGTGAATCTAAACATAAGTGCAACTTCCTCAGCTGCAGAAACACAAAGCAGAGCAGTGTGAAATATACGTTTCTCCTATGTGTCACATGCACTCTTACTCTCAATTCTTATATACCTGTATATGGCTGGAAATATGTCTTTCTAGATTCTCCAAAGAAAGGGTTTGTGAACTGCTGAACACACACATCAGCTTAACTCTGTAAGTTGATTGTACACCTTGACAACAATTCTGCCAGATAGCTCGGTTTTTGTTTTAGAGCCAGATATTACTCATTACAGCCTATTCTCCCTTTCACTGTGGAATATCCAAACGCAGCTTGTAGAAGAAACGTATTTCTAACATACTGAATCTAAATGTAGATGCCACTTCCTAAAGTGAACGAACAAAAAGCAGATCAGTTGGAAATATACTTTTCTCCTGTGTTTTACATGCAGTTTTACTGGTAATTCTTATATTCTTGTATATGGCTCTAAATATCTGTTTCTAGGTTCTCCAAAGAAAGGGTTTCTGAACTGCTGCACACACACATCAGTTTAACTGTGTAAGTTTATCATACACCTTGACAACCATTCTGCTAGACAGCTCGGTTTTTGCTTTAGAGGCAGATATTTCTCAATACAACCAATAATCCCATTCACTCTGGAATATCCAAACGCAGCCTTTAGAAGAAACGTGTTTCTACCTCAATGAATCTAAAGATAGATGCGACTTCCTAAGATGAACCAACACAAAGCAGAGCAGTTTGATGTACACGTTTCTGCTGTGTTTTACAGGCAGTCTACTGCTAATTCTCACATGACTGTATATGGCTGGAAATATCTGTTTCTAGATTCTCCAAAGAAAGGGTTTGAGGACTGCTGCACAAACGCATCAGTTTGCCTCTGTAAGTTGATTGCACACCTTGACAACCATTTTGCTAGATAGCTCCGTTTTTGTTTTAGAGTCAGATATTTCTCATTACAGCCTATTCTCCCATTCACTGTGGAATATCCAAACGCAGCTGTAGAAGAAACGTATTTCTAACATGCTGAATCTAAATATAGATGCAATTTCCTAAGGTGAATGAACAAAAAGCAGAGATGTTTGCAATATACGTTTCTCCTGTATTTTACACGCAGTTTTACTGCTAAATCTTATATTCTTGTATATGTCTGTAAATATCTGTTTCTAGATTCTCCAAAGAAAGGGTTTCTGAACTGCTGCACACACACATCAGGTTAACTGTGTAAGATGATCGTACACCTTGACAACCATTGTGCTAGAGAGCTCCGTTTTGGTTTTAGAGCCAGATATTTCTCCTTACAGCATATACTTCCATTCACTCTGGAATATCCAAACCCCGTTCTTAGAAGAAACGTGTTTCTAACTCGGTGAATATAAACGTAGATGCACCTTCCTAAGCTGAACGAACAGAGGGCAGAGAAACTTGAAATATCTGGCTCTCGTTGGGGGGAAATAGGGGAGGGATGGTGGGGGGTGGGAAGCTGGGGAGAGATAGCAAGGGGAGAAATGCCAGATGTAGGTGATGGGGAGGAAGACAGCGAATCACACTGCCACGTGTGTTCCTATGCAACAATTTTGCATGTTCTTCACATGTACCCCAAAACCTAAAATGCAATAAAATAAATAAATGGGAAAAAAAAAGAAATATCTGGCTCTCCTGTGTTTTATATGCAGTCTTACTGCTAATTCTTATATGCCTGTACATGGCAGGAAATATCTGCTTCTATATTCTCCATAAAAAGGGTTTCTTAACTACTTGACACACACATCAGTTTAACTCTGTAAGTTATTTGTAAACCTTGACAACCATTCTGCTAGATAGGTCCGTTTTTGTTTTAAAGCCAGATATTTCTCATTACAGCATATTCTCCCACTCACTCTGGAATATCCAAACGCAGCTTTTAGATGAAATGTGTTCCTAATTCGCTGAATCTAAATATAGATGCAGCTTCCTAAGCTGAACGAACACAAAGCAGAGCAGTTTGAAATATACGTTTCGCCAGTGTTTTACATGCAGCCTTACTGCTAATTCTTATATGGCTGAATATGGCTGGAAATATCTGTCTCTACATTCTACAAAGAAAAGGTTTCCGAACTGCTGCACAGACACATCACTTTACTTCCATAAGTTGATTGTGCCACTTGACAACGATTCTGCTAGATAGCTCCGTTTTTGTTTCAGAGCCAGATATTTCTCATTACAGCCTATACTCCCATTCGCTCTAGAATACACAAACGCAGCTTTTAGAAGAAATGAGTTTCTAACTCGCTGAATCTAAACATAGATGCAACTTCCTAGAGTGAACGAACACAAAGCAGAGCAGTTTGAAATACACGTTTCTCCTGTGTTTTACACGCAGTTTTACTGCTAATTCTCATATGCCTGTATATGGCTGGAAATATCTGTTTCTAGATGCTCCAAAGAAAGGGTTTCTGAACTGCTGAACACACACATGAGTTTAATTCTGTAAGTTGATTGTACACCTTGACAACCATTCTGCTAGATAGTTCCGTTTTTGTTTTAGAGTCAGATATTTCTCATTACAGCCTGCACTCACATTCACTATGGAATATCCAAACGCAGCTTTTCGAAGCAACGTGTTTCTAAGTCGCTGAATTGAAACGTAGATGCAACTTCCTAGGTTGAATGAACAAAAAGCAGAGCAATTTGAAATATATGTTTCAACTCTGTTTTACACAGAGTCTTATTTCTAATTCTTATAAGCCTGTAGACGGCTGGAAATACCTGTTTCCATATTCTCCATAGAAAGGGTTTCTGAAAGACTTAAAACACACATCAGTTTACCACTGTAAGTTGATTGTAAACCTTGCCAACCATTCTGCTAGATAGCTCCGTTTTTGTTTTAGAGCCAGCTATTTCTCATTACAGCGTATACTCCCATTCACTCTGGAATATCCCAATGCAGATTTTTTA
Source organism: Sapajus apella (assembly GCF_009761245.1). Taxonomy (NCBI): domain Eukaryota; kingdom Metazoa; phylum Chordata; class Mammalia; order Primates; family Cebidae; genus Sapajus; species Sapajus apella. The sequence continues at coordinate 10,885 of NW_022437249.1, forward strand.
AGAAACGTGTTTCTAACAAACTGAATCTAAATATAGATGCAACTTCCTAAGATGAACGAACACAAAGAAGAGCTGTTTGAAATCTAAGTTTCTCCTCTTTTTTACACGCAGTCATACTGCTAATTCTTATATGCCTCTATATGGCTGGAAATATCTGTTTCTATATTCTCCAAAGAAAGGGATTCTGAACTGCTGCACACACACATCAGTTTAACTGTTTTAGTTGAATGTACGCCATGACAACCATTCAGCTATATAGCTCCGTTTTTGTTTTAGAGCCAGGTGTTTCTTAATACAGACTATACTCCCATTCACTCTGGAGTATCCAAATGCAGCTTTTAGCAGAAACGTGTTTCTATCTCACTGAGTCTAAACATAGATGCAACTACCTAAGGGGAATGAACACAAGGCAGAGCAGTTTGAAATATATGTTTCTCCTGTGGTTTACACACAGCCTTACTGGTAATTCTTATATACCTGTATATGGCTGGAAATATCTCTTTCTACATTCTCCAAAGAAAGGGTTTCTGAACTGCTGCACACACACATCAGCTTAATTCTGTAAATTGATTGTACAGCTTGACAATCATCCTGCTAGATTGCTCGGTTTTTGTTTCATAGCCAGATATTTCTCATTACAGCCTATTCTCCCATTCACTGTGGAATATCCAAAGGCAGCTTGTAGAAGAAACGTATTTCTAACATGATGCATCTAAATGTAGATGCAACTTCCTAAAGTGAATGAAAAAAAAAAGCAGAGCAGTTTGAAATACATGTTTCTCCTGTGTTTTACACGCAGTTTTACTGCTAATTCTTATATTCTTGTATATGGCTCTAAATATCTGTTTCCAAATTCTCCAAAGAAAGGGTTTCTGAACTGCTGCACACACACATCAGTTTACCTGTGTAAGTTGATCATACACCTTGACAACCATTGGGCTACATAGCACCGTTTTCGTTTTAGAGCCAGATATTTCTCCTTACAGCCTATACTCCCATTCACTCTGGAATATCCAAACGCCGCTCTTAGAAGAAATGTGTTTCTAACTCGCTGAATCTAAACATAGATGCAACTTCCTAAGGTGAATGAACAGAGGGCAGAGCAATTTGAAATATTTGTTTCTCCTGTGTTTTACACGCAGTCTTACTGCTAATTCTTATATGCCTACATATGGCGGCAAATATCTGTTTTTAGATTCTCCATAGAAAGGGTTTCTGAACTGCTTCACACACACATCAGTGTAAGTTGATTGTACACCTACACTACCATTCTGGTAGATAGCTCCGTTTTTTTATTAGAGCCAGATATTTCTAATTACAGCCTATTATCCCTTTCACTGTGGAATATCCGAATGCAGCTTTTAGAAGTAACGTGTTTCTAACTCGCTGAAACTAAACATAGATGCAACTTCCTAAGATGAACGAACACAGAGGAGAGCTGTTTGAAATATACTTTTCTCCTGTGTTTTACACGCAATCTTACTACTAATTCTTATATTCCTGTATATGCCAGGAAATATATGTTTCTAGATTCTCCAAAGAAAGGGTTTCCATGACAACCATTGTGCTAGATCTATATGTTTTTGTTTTAGAGTCAGATATTTCTCATTACGCCCTATACTCCCATTCACTCTGGAATATTCAAACGCAGCTCTTAGCAGAAACATGTTTCTATCTCGCTGAATCTAAATGTAGATGCAACTTCCAAGGTAAATGAACACAAAGCAGAGCAATTTGAAATATACGTTTCTCCTGCGTTTTACACCCAGTCTTACTGCTAATTCTTATATGAATGTATATGGCTGGAAATAGCTGTTTCTAGATTCTACAAAGAAATGGTTTCTGGAGTGCTGCACACACACATCAGTTTAACCTTGTAAGTTGAATGTCCACCTTGACAACCATTCTGCTAGATAGCTACGCTTTTGTTTTAGAGCCAGATATTTCTCATCACACCATATTCTCACACTAACTCTGGAATATCCAAACGCAGCTTTTAGAAGAAACGTGTTTCCAACTCGCTGAATCAAAACATTGATGCAACTTCCTAAGTTGAACGAACACCAAGCAGAGCAGTTTCAAATATACGTTTCTCCTGTGTTTTACAGGAAGCCTTACTGCTAATTCTTATATGGCTGAATACGGCTGGAAATATCTGTCTCTAGATTCTACAAGGAAAATGTTTCTGAACTGCTGTACAGACACATCAGTTTACTTCCATAAGTTGATTGTGCCACTTGACAACAATTCTGCTAGATAGCTCCGTTTTTGTTTTAGAGCCAGATATTTCTCATTACAGCCTATACTTCCATTCACTCTGGAATATACAAACGCAGATTTTTGAAGAAACGAGTTTCTAACTCGCTGTATCTAAACATAGATGCAACTTCCTAGAGTGAACGAACACAAAGCAGAGCAGTTTGAAATAGACATTTCTCCTGTGTTTTACACGCAGTCTTACTGCTAATTTTATATGCCAGCATATGGCTGGAAATATCTGTTTCCAGAATCCCCAAGGAAACGGTTTCTGAACTGCTGCACACACACATCGTGTAACTCTGTAAGTTGATTGTACACCTTGGCAACCATTCTGCTGGAGTGCTCCGTTTTTGTTTCATAGCCAGATATCTCATTACACCCTGCACTCACATTCACTTTGGAATATCCAAACGCAGCTTTTAGAAGAAATGTGTTTCTAACTCGCTGAATCAAAATATTGATGCAACTTCCTAGGTTGAACGCACATAAAGCAGAACAGTTTGAAATATACATTTCTCCTGTGTTTTACACGCAGTCTTACTG
>NW_022437249.1:13786-23694 GCF_009761245.1 Sapajus apella
ACGCAGCTTTTACAGGAAACGTGTTTCTAACTCGCTGAATGTAAACATAATTGCAACGTCCTAAGCTGCACAAACACAAAACAGAGCACTTTGAAATATGTGTTTCACCTGTGTTTTACACGCAGTCTTACTGCTAATTCTTATATGCCTGTATATGGCTGGAAATATCTGTTTCTAGATTCTCTAAAGAAATGGTTTCTTAAGTACTGCACACACACATCAGTTTAACTCTCCAAGTTGATTGTACACCGTGACAACCATTGTGCTAGATAGCATTGTTTTTATTTATAGCCAGATATTTCTCATTGCAGGCTATACTCCCATTCACTCTGGAATATCCAAACGCAGCTTTTAAAAGAAACGTGTTTCTAACTCGCTGAATCTAAACATAGATGCACCTCCCTAAGGTGAACGAACACAAAGCAGAGCAGTTTGAAATAGACGTTTCTCCTGTGTTTTAAACGCAGCCTTACTGCTAATTCTTATATGCCTGTATATGGCTGGAAATATCTGTTGCTAGATTCTCCAAAGAAAGTGTTTCTGTACTGCTGCGCACACACATCAGTTTAACTCTGTAAGTTCATTGTACACATTTACAGCCATTCTGCTACATAGCTCCGTTTTTGTTTTAGAGTTAGATATTTCTCAATTCAGTCTATACTCTAATTCACTCTGGAATGTCCAATCGAAGCTTTTAGAAGAAACGTGTTTCTAACTCGATGAATCTAAATATAGCTGCAACTTCCTAAGGTGAACGATAACTCATCATTCTCAGCAAACTGACAGAAGAGCAGAAGATCAAGCAACGCATGTTCTCATTCATAGGCGGTTGTTCAACAATCAGAACACATGGACAGAGGGAGGAGAGCACTACACACAGGGGTCAGTTGGGGAGAAATAGTTGAGAGATGTTGGGGGTGGGGAGATGTGGAGAGATAGCAAGCGGAGAAATGCCAGATGTAGGTGATGGGGAGGAAGGCAGCAAATCACACTGCCACACGTGTACCTACACAGCATTCTTGCATGTTCTTTACATGTACCCAAAAACCTAAAATGCAATAAAATAAATGGGGAAAAAAAACGGAAAAAAAAGAAATATACGTCCCTCTTTTTTTTACACGCAGCCTTACTACTAATTTCTATATGCCTGTATATGGTGGAAATATCTGTTTCTAGATTCTCCAAAGAAAGAGTTTCTGAACTGCTGCACACACACATCAGTTTAACTCTGTAAGTTGATCATACACCGTGACAACCATTCTGCTAGATAGATCCGTTTTTGTTTTAGAGCCAGGTATTTCTCCTTACAGCCTATACTCCCATTCACTCTGGAATATCGAAATACAGCTTATATAAGAAACGTGTTTCTAACTCGCTGAATCTAAACATAGATGTAACTTCCTAAGGTGAACGAACACAAAGCAGAGTAGACTGAAATATACATTTCTCCAGTGTTTTACACGCAATGTTACTGCTAATTCTTATGTTCCTGTATATGGCTGCAAATATCTGTTTCTAGATTCTCCAAAGAAAGGGTTTCTGAACTGCTGCACACACACATCAGTTTCACTCTGTAAGTTGATCGTACACCTTGACAACCATTCTGCTCGATAGCTCCTTTTTGCTTTAGAGCAGATATTTCTTATTATAACCTATACTCCCTTTCACTCTGGAATATCCAACCGCAGTTTTTAGAAGAAACGTGTTTCTAACTCGCTGAATCTTAACATAGATGCAAATTCCTAAGGTGAAAGAACGCAAAGCAGAGCAGTTTGAAATATTCGTTTCTCCTGCGTTTTACACTCAGTCTACTGCTAATTCTTATATACCTGTAGGTGGCTGGAAATATCAGATTTTAGATTTTCCAAAGAAAGGGTTTCTAATCTGCTGCACACACACATCCGTTTAACTCTGTATGTTGATTGTGCACCTTGACAACCATTCTGCTAGATAGCTCCGTTTTTGTTTTAGAGCCAGATATTTCTCATTACAGCTTATACTCCCATTCACTCTGGAATACCCAAACGCAACTTTTACAAGAAACGTGTTTCTACCTCGCTGAATATAAACAAAGATGCAACTTCCTATGGTGAACGAACACAAAGAAGAGCAGTTGGAAATATACCTTTCTCCTGTGTTTTACACAGAGTTTTAACGCTATTCTTATATGCCTTTATAAGGCTGGAAATATCTTTTTCTAAATTCTACAAAGAAAGGGTTTCTGAACTGCTGCACACACACATCAGTTTAACTCTGTACATTGATTGTGCTCCTTGACAACCATTCTGCTAGATAGCTCCGTTTTCGTTTTAGAGCCAGATATTTCTCACTACAGCCTATATTCCCATTCACTCTGGAATGTGAAAACACAGCTTATACAGGAAACGTGTTTCTACCTCGCTGAAATTAAAAAGAGATGCAACTTCCAAAGGTGAACGAACACAAATCAGAGCAGTTTAAAATATACGTTTCTCCTGTGTTTTACATGCAGTCTTACTGCTAATTCTTATATGGATGTATATCTGGAAATATCTGTTTCTAGATTCTCCAAGGAAAGGGTTTCTGAACTGCTGCACACACACATCAGTTTAACTCTGTAAGGTGATTGTAATCCTTGGCAACCATTCTGCTAGATAGCTCTGTTTGTGTTATAGAGCCAGATATTTCTCATTACAGCCTATGCTCTCATTCACTCTGGAATATCCTAATGCAGCTTTCAGAAGAAACGTGTTTCTAACTCGCTGAATCTATATACAGATGCAACTTCCTAAGGTGAACGAACACAAAGCAGAGAAGTTTGAAATATACGTTTCTCTTGTGTTTTACACGCAGTCTTACATCTAATTCTTCTATGCCTGTATATGGCTGAAATATCTGTTTCGAGATTCTCCAAAGAAAGTGTTACCGAACTGCTGCACACACAAATCAGATTTACTCTGTAAGCTGATTGTGCACCTTCACAACCATTCTACTAGGTAGCTCCGTTTTTGTTTTAGACCCAGATATTTCTCAATACAGCCTATAATCCCATTCACTATGGAATGTGAAAACACAGCTTATAGAGGAAACATGTTTCTTCCTCGCTGAATCTAAACTTACATGCAACATCCTAAGGTGAATGAACGCAAAGCAGAGTAGTTTGAAATATACGTTACTCCTGTGTTTACACGCAGTCTTTCTGCTAATTCTTATATGTCTGTATATGGCTGGAAATATATGTTTCTACATTCTCCAAACAAAGGGTTTCTAAACTGCTACACACACACATCAGTTTACCTATGTAAGTTGATTGTACGCCTTGACAACCATTCTGCTGTATATCTCCATTTTTGTTTTTGACCCACATATCTCTCATTACAGACTATACTCTCATTCACTCTGGAATAGCCAAACGCAGCTTTTAGAGGAAACGTGTTTCTAACTCGCTGAATCTAAACATAGATGCAACTTCCTAAGGTGAACGAGCACAAAGCAGAGCAGTATGAAATATACGATCCTCCTGTGTTTTAAGGGCAGTCATACTGCTAATTTTTATATGCCTGTATATGGCTGGAAATATCTGCTTCTAGATTCTCCAAAGAAATTATTTCTGAACTGCTACACACACACATCAGTTTAATTCTGTAAGTTGATTGTACAGCTTGAAAACAATTCTGATAGATAGCTCCGTTTTGTTTTAGAACAAGATATTTCTCATTACAGCCTATACTCCCATTCACTCTGGTATATGCAAACGCAGCTTTTAGAAGAAACGTGTTTCTAACTCGCTGAATCTCAACATAGATGCAACTTCCTAAGGTGAATGAACACAAAGCAGAGCAGTTTGAAATACACGTTTCTCCTGTGTTTTAAACGCAGTCTTACTGCAAATTCTTATGGACCTGTATATGACTGGAAATAACTGTTTCTAGATTCTCCAAAGAAAGGATTTCTGAACTGCTACACACACACATCAGTTTAACTCTGTAAGTTGATTGTAGAGCTTGACAACCACTCTGCTGGATAGCTCCGTTTTTCCTTGGCAGCAAGATATTTCTGATTACAGCCTATACTCCCATTCACTCTGGAATATCCAAACGCAGCCTTTAGAAGAAATTGTTTTCTAACTCGCTGAATCTAAACATATATGCAACTTCCTAAGGTGAACGAACACAAAGAAGAGTAGTTTGAAATATACGTTTCTCTTGTGTTTTAAATGCAGTCTTACTTCTAATTCTTATATGCCTGTATATGGCTGGAAATATCTGCTTCAAGATTCTCCAAAGAAAGGGTGTCTGAACTGCAGCACACACACATCAGTTTAACTCTGTAAGTTGATTGTACAGCTTGACAAACATTCTGCTAGATAGCTACGTTGTTTTTTTTTTTTTTTTTTTTTTTTGAGCAAGATATTTCTCATTACAGCCTATACTCCCATTCACTCTGGAATATCCAAACGCAGCTTTTAGAAGAAACGTGTTTCTAACTCGCTGACCCTAAACATAGATGCAACTTTCTAAGATGAACTAACACAAAACGGAGCAGTTTGAAATCTACTTTTCTCCTGTGTTTTACACGCAGTCTTTCTGCTAATTCTTATATGCCTATATATGGCTGCAAATATCTGCTTATAGATTCTCCAAAGAAAGGATTTCTGAACTGCGGCACACACACATCAGTTGAAATCTGTAAGCTGATTGTACACCTCGACAACCATTCTGATAGACAGCTCCGTTTTTATATTAGAGCGAGATATTTCTCATTACAGCCTCTTCTACCGTTGACTGTGGAATATCCAAACGCAGTTTTTAGAAGAAACGTATTTCTAACATGCTGAATCTAAATATACATGCAACTTCCTAAGGTGAATGAAAACAAACCAGAGCAGTTTGAAATATACGTTTCTCTGGTGTTTTACACGTAGTCTTACTGCTAATTCTTATATGCCTGTATATGGCTGGAAATACCTGTTTCTGTATTCTCCAAAGAAAGTGTTTCTGAACTGCTGCACATACACATCAGTTTAACTCTGTAGGTTGACTGTTCAGCTTGACAACCATTCTGCTATATAGCTCCGTTTTTGTTTTAGAGCCAGATACTTCTCATTACAACCTAAACCCATATTCACTCTGGAATATCCAAACCCAGCTTTTAAAAGAATCGTGTTTCTAACTCGCTGAATCTAAACATATTTCCTACATCCCTAGGTGAACGAACACAAAGCAGAACAGTCACAAATATACGTTTCTCCTGTGTTTTACACACAGTCTTACTGCTAATTCTTATATGCTTGTATATGGCTGAAATATCTGTTTCTAGATTCTCCAACGAAAGGGGTTTTTTAACTGCTGCACACACACATCAGTTTAAATCTGTACGTTCATTGCACACCTTGACGAAAATTCTGATAGATCGCTCCGTTTTTGTTTTAGAGTCAGATAGTTTTCATTACAGTGTATTCACCCTTTCACTCTGGAATATCCAAACGCAGCTTTTAGAAGAAACGTGTTTCTAACTCGCTGAATCTAAACATAGATGCAACTTCCTAAGTTGAACGAACAGAAAGCAGAGCAGTTTGAAATATATTTTTATCCTGTGATTTTAACGCAGTCTTACTGCTAATTCTTATATGCCTGTATATGGCTGGAAATATCTGTTTCTAGATTCTCCAAAGAAAGGATTTCTGAACTGGTGTACATACACATCAGTTTAACTCTGCAAGTTTATTGTACCCCTTGACAAACATTATGCCATATAACTCCGTTTTTGTTATAGAGCCAGGTATTTCTCAGTACAGCCTATACTCCCATTCACTCTGGAATATCCAAATGCAGCTTTTAGAAGAAACGTGTTTCTGCTTCATGGAATCTAAACATAGATGCAACTTCCTAAGGTGAACCAGCAGAAAGCAGAGCAATTTGAAATATACGTTTCCCCTGTGTTTTACAAGCAGTCTTACTGCTAGTTCTTATATGAATGTATATGCCTGGAAATAGCTATTTCTAGATTCTCCAAAGAAATGGTTTCTGAAGTGCTGCACACACAGATCAGTTTCACTATGTAATTTCATTGTGCACCTTGAAAAACATTCTGCTAGCTAGCTCCGTTTTTGTTTTAGAGACCCATATTTCTCATTACATCCTGTACTCCCATTCACTGTGGAATATCCAAATGCAGCTTTTAGAAGAAACGTCTTTCTAACTCGCTGAAACTAAACATAGAGGCAACTTCCTAAGGGGAAGGAACGCAAAATAGAGCAGTTTGAAATATATATTTCTCCTGTGTTTTACAGGAAGTCTTACTGCTAATTCTTATATACCTGTATATGGATGGAAATATCTGTTTCTAGATTCTTCGTAGAAAGATTTCTGAACTGCTGCACACACAAATCAATTTAACTCTGTAAATTGATTGCACACCTAGACACCAATTCTGCTAGATAGCTCCGTTTTTGATTTAGAGCCAGATATTTATCCTTACAGCCTATTCTCCCATTCACTCTGGAATATCCAAACGCAGCTTTTAGAAGAAACGTGTTTCTAACTCACTGAATCTAAACATATTTAATACATCCCTAGGTGAACGAGCACAAAGCAGAGTAGTCAGAAATATACGTTTCTCCTGTGTTTTACACGCAGTCTTACTTCTAATTCTTATATGCTTGTATATGGCTTAAATATCTGTTTCTAGATTCTTCAAAGAAAGGGTTTCTTAACTGCAGCACACACAAATCAGTTTAAATCTGTACGTTCATTGTACAACTTCACGAACATTGTGATAGATAGCTCCGTTTTTGTTTTAGAGTCAGATATTTTTCATTACAGCATATACTCCCTTTCACTCTGGAATATCCAAACACAGCTTTTAGAAGAAACGGGTTTCTAGCTCGCTGAATCTAAACATACATGCAACTTCCTCAGGTGAACGAACCCAAAGGAGAGCAGTTTGAAATATGGGTTTCTCCTGAGTTTTACACGTAATCTTACTATTAATTTTTATATGCCTGTACATGGCTGGAAATATCTGTTTCTAGATTCTCCCTAGAAAGGATTTCTGAACTGTTGCACACACACATCAGTATAGCTCTGTAAGTTGATAGTACACCTTGACAACCATTCTGCTAGATACCTCCGTTTTTGTTTCAGAGACAGATATTTCTTATTACAGCTTATATTCCCATACACTCTGGAATATCCAAACGCAGCTCTTAGAAGAAACGTGTTTCCAACTCGCTGAATATAAACATAGATGAAAGTTCCTAAGGTGAACGAACAGAAAGCAGAGCAGTTTGAAATATCCGTTTCTCGTTTGTTTTACACGCAGTCTTACTGCTAATTCTTATATGCCTGTGTATGGCTTTAAATATCTGTTTCTAGATTCCCCATAGAAAGGGATTCTGCACTGCTGCAAACACATCAGTTTAACTGTGTAAATTGGTTGTACACCTTGACAACCATTCTGATAGATAGCTCAGTTTTTGTTTTAGAGCCAGATATTTCTCCTTACAGCCTATACTCCCATTCACTCTGCAATATCCAAACGCAGCTTTTAGAAGAAAGGTGTTTCTAACTCGCTGAATCTAAACCTAGATGTAACTTCCTAAGCTGAACAAACCCAAACCAGAGCAGTTTTAAATATACGGTTCTCCTGTGTTTTACACGCAGTCTTCTGCTAATTCTTTTATGCCTGTATAGGGCTGGAAATATGTTTCCAGACTCTCCAAAGAAAGGGTTTCTGAACTACTGCACACACACATCAGTTTAACTCTGTAAGTTGATTGTACACCTTGACAACCATGCTGCTAGATAGCTCTGTTTTTGTTTTAGAGCAGGATGTTTCTCATTACAGCCTATACTACCATTCACTCTGAAATATCCAAACACAGCTTTTAGCAGAAACGTGTTTCTACCTCGCTGAATCTAAACTTAGATGCAACTTGCTAAGGTGAACGAACACAAAGTAGAGCAGTTTGAAATATACGTTTCTCCTGGGTTTTACACGCAGTCCTACTGCTAATTCTTATATCCTGTATATGGCTGGAAATAACTGTTTCTAGATTCTCCAAACAAAGGGTTTCTGAACTGTTGCACACACACATCAGTTTACCTCTGTAAGTTGATTGTACGCCTTGACAACCATTGTGCTGTATATCTACGTTTTTGTTATAGACCAAGATATCTCTCATTACAGCCTATACTCAAATTCACTCTTGAGTAGCCAAACGCAGCTTTTAGAGGAATCGTGTTTCTAACTTGCTAAATGTAAACTTATATGCAACTTCCTAAGGTGAACGAATACAAAGCAGAGCAGTTTGAAATACATGTTTCTAACGTGTTTTACACGTAGTCGTACTGCTAATACTTATATGCCTGTATATGGCAGGAAATATCTGTTTCCAGATACTCCAAAGTAAGGGTTTCTCAACTGCTCTACACATATACACATACATCAGTTTATCTGTGTAAGTTCATTGTACACCTTGAGAACCATTTTGCTAGATAGCTCCGTTTTTGTTTTACAGCCAGATAATTCTCACTACAGCCTGTACTCCAATTCACTCTGGAATATCTAAACGCAGCTTTTAGAAGAAACGTTTTTCTAACTCGCTAAATCTAAACATAGATGAAACCTCCTAAGTTGCATGAACACAAAGCAGAGTAGTTTGAAATATACGTTTCTCCTGTTTTTTACACGCAGTCTTACTGCTAATTCTTATATGACTGTATATGGTGCAAATATCTGTTTCTAGGTTCTCCAAAGAAAGGGATTCTGAACTGCTTCACACACACACATCAGTTTAACTCTGTAAGTTAATTATACACCTTGACAACCAATCTGCTAGTTAGCTCCGTTTTTGCTTTAGAGTCAGATATTTTTCATTACAGCCTATACTCCCTTTCACTCTGAAATATCCAAACGCAGCTTTTAGAAGAAAGGTGTTTCTAACTCACTGAATCTAAACCTAGATGTAACTTCCTAAGGTGAACGAACCCAAACCAGAGCAGTTTTAAATATACGGTTCTCCTGTGTTTTACACGCAGTCTTCTGCTAATTCTTTTTTTTTTTTTTTTTTTTTGAGACGGAGTTTCGCTCTTGTTACCCAGGCTGGAGTGCAATGGCGCGATCTCGGCTCACCGCAACCTCCACCTCCTGGGTTCAGGGAATTCTCCTGCCTCAGCCTCCCGAGTAGCTGGGATTACAGGCAAGCACCACCATGCCCAGCTAATTTTTTGTAGTTTTAGTAGAGACGGGGTTTCACCATGTTGACCAGGATGGTCTCAATCTCTTGACCTCGTGATCCACCCGCCTTGGCCTCCCAAAGTGCTGGGATTACAGGCTTGAGCCACCGCGCCTGGCCCTCTGCTAATTCTTTTATGCCTGTATAGGGCTGGAAATATCTGTTTCCAGATTCTCCAAAGAAAGGGTTTCTGAACTACTGCACACACATATCAGTTTAACTCTGTAAGTTGATCCTACACCTTGACAACCACTCTGCTAGATAGCTCCGTTTTTCTTTTAGAATCTGATATTTCTCATCGTAACCTATTTTCCCATTCACTCTGGATTATCCAAACGCAGCTTTTAGAAGAAACGTGTTTCTAACTCGCTGAATCTAAACATAGATGCGACTTCCTATGGTGATAGAACACAAAGCAGAATAGTTTGAAATATAGGTTTCTCCTGTGATTTACCTGCAGTCTTACCGCTAATTCTTATATGCCTGTATATGGCTGCAAATACCTGTTGCTAGATTCTCCAAAGAAAGGTTTTCTGAACCGCTGCACACACACATCAGTTTAAATCTGTAAGTTCATTGTACACCTTGACGACCATTCTGCTAGATCGATCGTTTTTTGTTTTAGAGTCAGATATTTCTCATTACACCCTATACTCCCATTCACTCTGGAATATCCAAACGCAGCTTTTAG
>NW_022437249.1:43694-68032 GCF_009761245.1 Sapajus apella
ATATGCCTGTGTATGTGTGGAAATATCCCTTTCTAGATTGTTCAAACAAAGGGTTTCTGAACTGCTACATACACACATCAGTTTAACTCTGTAAGTTGAATGTACCCCTTGACAACCATTCTGCTAGAGAGCTTTGTTTTTGTTTTAGAGCCAGATATTTCTCATTACACCACATACTTGTATTCACTCTGGAATATACCAACGTAGCTTTTAGAAGAAACGTGTTTGTCACTCATTCAATTTAAACATAGATGCAACTTCCTAAGGGGAACGAACACCCAACTGAGCCATTTGAAATGTACGTTTCTCCGGTGTTTTGACACGGTAGTACTGATAATTCCTGTGTGCCGGTATATGGCGGGAAATATCCGATTCTAGGTTCTGCAAATAAAGGGTTTCTAAAACGTTACATACACACATCAGTTTACCTCTGTAAGTTGAATGTACGCCTTGACAATCATTCTGCTAAATAGCTTCGTTTTTGTTTTAGAGCCAGATGTTTCTCCTTACAGCATACGCTCCCAATCACTCAGGAAAATCCAAACGCAGCTTTTAGAAGAAACGTGTTTCTAATGCACTGAATGTAAACATACATGCAACTACCTATGGTGAACGAAAGCACAGCAGAGCAGTCTGAAATATATGTTTCTCCTGTGTTTTAGACGCAGATTTTCTGCTAATTCTTATATGCCTGTATATGGCTGCAAATATCTGTTTCTAGATTCTCCAAAGAAATTGCTCCTGAACTGCTGAATATGCACATCAGTTTAACTCTGTAAGTTGAATGTACACCTTGACAACCACCCTGCTAGATAGCTCCGTTTTTGTTTTAGTGGCAGATATTTCTCATTACAGCATATAGTCAAATTCACTCTGGAATATCTAAAAGCACGTTTTAGAAGAAACGTGTTTCTAACTTGCTGAATCTAAAAATAGATGCAACGTCCTAAGTGAACGAACACACAGCAGACAGTTTGAAATATAGTTTTGTAGTGTATTTTAGATGGAGGCTTATGCTAATTCTTATATGCCTGTATAAGTATGGAAATATTCCTTTCTAGATTCTTCAAACAAAGGGCTTCTGAACTGCTACTTACACACATCAGTTTAACTCTGTAAGTTGAATGTCCACCTTGAGAACCACTTAGGTTAGATAGCTCCGTTTTTGTTATACAGCCAGATATTTCTCCTTACTCCATATTCTCCATTTCACCCTAGAATATACAAATGCAGCTTTTAAAAAAAAACGTGTTTCTAACTCGCTGAAACAAAACATAGATGCAACTTCCTACGGTGAACGAACACACAGCAGAACAGTTAGAAATGTCCGTTTCTCCTGTGTTTTAGACGCAGAATTACTGCTAATTCTTATAAGCCTGTATATGACTGGAAATATCCATTTCTGATTTCTCCAAAGAAATGGTTTCTGAAGGGCTGCATACACCCTTCAGTTTACCTCGGCAAATTGAATGTACACCTTGACAACTATTCTGCTAGATTACTCCGTTTTTGTTTTAGAGCCAGATATTTCTCTTTACAGCATATAGCCCCATTCCCTCTGCAATATCCAAATGCTGATTTTAGAAGAAACGTGTTTCTAACTCGCTGAATGTAAATATAGATGCAATTTCCTAAAGGGAACCACCACACAGCAGAGCAGTTATACATATACGTTTCTCCTGTGTCTTAGACGCAGCCTTACTGCTAATTATTATAGCCCTGTATACGGCTGGAAATATCCGTATCTAGATTTTCCAAAGAAAGGGTTTCTAAACTGCTACATACACACATCTGTTTAACTCTGTGGGTTGAATGTATCCCTTGACAACCATTCTGCTAGATAGCTCCATTTTTGTTTTAGAGCCCAGATATTTCTCATTACAGCATGTACTCCCATTCACTCTGTCGTATCCAAATGCAGCTTTCAGAAGAAACGTGTTTGTAACTCTCTGAATCTAAACATAGATGCAACTTCCTAAGGTGAATGAACACACAACGGAGCAGTTTGAAATATTCGCTTCTCCTGTGTTTCAGACGCAGTCTTACCACTAATTCTTGTATGCCTGTATATGGCTGGAAATATCCCTTTCTATATTCTCCAAAGAAAGGGTTTGTCAAGTGCTGCATACACACTTCAGTTTACCTCTGCAAGTTGAATGTACACCTTGACAACTATTGTGCTGGATAGCTCCTTTTTTGTTTTAGAGCCAGGTATTTCAAATTACAGCATACAGCCCCATTCCCTCTGGCATATCCAAACGCTGATTTTAGAAGAAACGTGTTTCTAACTCGCTGAATCTAAACATATATGCAACTTCCTAAGGTGAACCTACACACAGCAGACCAGTTTGACATACACGTTTCTCCTGTGTTTTAGATGCAGTCTTACTGCTAATTCTTATATGCCTCTATATGCCTGGAAATTCCCTCTAGAATATCCAAACGCTGCTTTTAGAAGAAACGTGTTTCTAACTCGCTGAATGTAAACATATATGCAACATCCTAAAGGCAACCACGACACAGCAGAGCAGTTTGAGATATACGTTTTTCCTGTGTCTTATACTCAGTCTTACTACTAATTCTTATATGCCCGTATACGGCTGCAAATATCCGCTTCTAGATTTTTCAAAGAAATTGTTTCAGAACTGCTGCATACACACATCAGTTTATCTCTGTATGTTGAATGTATACCTTGAAAACCATTTACCTCGATAGCTCCATTTTTGTTTAGAACCAGATATTTCTCATTACAGCATGTACTCCCATTCACTCTGGAGTATCCAAATGCAGCTTTCGGAAGAAACGTGTTTAGAACTCGCTGAATCTGAACATACATGCAACTTCCTAAGGTGAACGAACACACAGCAGAGCAGTTTGAAATATAAGTTTCTCCTGTGGTTTAGACGAAGTCTCACTGCTAATTCTTATATGACTGTATATGGCTGGAACATCCGTTACTAGATTCTACAAAGAAAGGGTTTCTGAACGGCTACATACACACATCAGTTTACGTCTGCAAGTTGAATGTACACCTCGACAACCATTCTGCTAGGTAGCTCCGTTTTTGTTTTAGAGCCAGATATTTCTCATTGCAGCATATAGCCCCATTCCCCTGGAATATCCAAACGCTGCTTTTAGAAGAAACATGTTTCTAACTCGCTGAATCTAAACATAGATGCAGCTTCCTAAGGTGAACGAACACACAGCAGCCCCATTTGAAATGTATGTTTCTCCTGTGTTTTAGACGCAGTCTTACTGCTAATTCTTATATGCCTGTATATGGCTGGAAATATCCGTCTCTAGATAGTCCTAAGAAAGGATTTCTGAACTGCTACGTACACACGTCAGTTTAACTGTGTAAGTTGAATGTACACCTTGACAACCTTTCTCACAGATGGCTCCGTTTTTGTTTTAGAGCCAGATATTTCTCATTACAGCATGTAGTTAATATCACTCTAAAGTATCCAAATGCAGCTTTCAGAATAAACGTGTTTCCTACACGCTGAATCTAAACATAGATGCAACTTCCTAAGTTGAAAGAACTAAAGCAGAGCAGTTTGAAATATATGCTTCTTCTGTGTTTTAGACGTAGTTTTGCTGCTAATACTTATAGGCCAGTATATGACTGAAAATATCCCTTTCTAGATTCTCCAAAGAAAGGGTTTCTGAAGTGCTGCATACGCACATCAGTTTAACTCTGCATGTTGAGTGTACACCTTGACAACCGTTCTTCTAGATAGCTCTGTTTTTGTTTTAGAGTCAGATATTTCTCATTACAGCATATACTCCCATTAACGCTGGAATATCCAAACACAGCTTTTAGAAGAAACGTGTTTCTAACTCGCTGAATCTAAAAATAGATGCAACTTCCTAAAGTGAAGCGACACACAGCAGAGCAGTTAGAAATACACGTTTCTCTTGTGTTAGATGCAGTCTTCCTGGTAATTCTTATGTGGCTGGAAATATCCGTTTCTAGATTCTCCAAAGAAAGGGTTTCTGAACTGCTACATACACACATCAGGTTACCTCTCTAATTTGAATGTTTACCTTGACAACCATTCTCCTAGATAACTCCGTTAGTGTTTTAGAGTTGGATACTTCTCATTACAGCTTATACTCCCATTCATTCTGGAATATCCAAACACAGGTTTAGAAGAAACGTGTTTCTAACTCGCTGAATCTAAACATAGATGAAACTTCCTAAGGTGAACCAAAGCACAGTAGAGCAGTTCGAAATATGCGTTTCCCCTGTGTTTTAGATGCAGTCTTTTTGCAAATTCATATATGCCTGTATATGGCTGGAAATATCAGTTTCTAGATTCTCCAAAGAAAGGGTTTCTGAAGTGCTGTATACAAATATCAGTTTAGCTCTGCAAGCTGAATGTTCACCTTCCTCGCCATTCTGTTAGATAGCTCCGTTTTTGTTTTAGGGCCAGATATTTCTCATTGCAGCATATTGCTCGATTCCCCCTGGAATATCCAAATGCTGCTTTTAGAAGAAACGTGTCTCTAACACGCTGAAGCTAAACATAAGATGCATTTTCCGAAGGTGAACCTACACATTACATCAGTTTGAAATATGCCTTTCTCCTTTGTTTTACACGCAGTATTACTGCTTATTTTGTATGCCTGTATATGTTTGGAAATATCCGTTTCTAGATTCTCCAAAGAAAGGGTTTCTGAACTGCTACATACACACATCAGTTTAATTCTGAACATTCAATGTGCACCTCTGCAGTCATTCTGCTAGATAGCTCCGTATTTGTTTTGGAGTCAGATATTTCTCATTACAGCATATAGTCCCGTTCCCTCAGGAATACCCAAACGCTGCTTTTAAAAGAAACATGTTTTTAAATCGCTGAATGTAAACATAGATGCAACATCCTAAGGTGAACGAACACACCGCAGAGCAGTTTGAAATATACGTTTCTCCTGTGTTTTAGACGCTGTCTTATTGCTAATTTTTATATGCCTGTATATGACAGGAAAAATCCGTTTGTAGATTCTCCAAAGAAAGGATTTCTGAACTGCTACATACACACATCGGTTTAATTCTGCAAGTTGAATGTACACCTCCACAACCATTCTCCTAGATAGTTCCGTTTTTGTTTTAGAGCCAGATATTTCTCATTATAGCATATATCCCTGTTCCTGCTGGAATACCGAAACGCTGTTTTCAAAAGAAACATGTTTCTAACTCGCTTAATCTACACATAGATGAAACTTCCTAAGTTGAACGAACACACAGCAGAGCAGTTTGAAGTATACGTTTCTCCTGAGTTTTAGACGCAGTCTTACAGCTTATTCATATATGCCTGTATATGGCTGGAAATATCCGTTTCTATATTCTCCATAAAAAATGATTTTCTGAACTGCTACATGCACACATCATTTTAACTCTATAAGTTGAATATGTACCTTGACAACCATTCTGCAAGATATCTCCGTTATGTTTTAGAGCCAGATATTTCTCACTACACCATATACTCCCATTCACTCTGGAATATCCAAACTCAGCATTTAGAAGAAAGGTGTTTCTTACTGGCTGAATCTAAACATAGATGCAACATCCCAAGGTGAACGAACACACAGCAGGGCAGTTTGAAATATACGTTTCCCCTGTGTTTTAGACGCAGGCTTACTGTTAATTCTTATATGCCTGTATATGGCTCGAAATATCCGTCTCTAGATTGTCCTAAGAAAGGATTTCTGACCTGCTACATACCCACATCAGTTTATCTGTGTAAGATGAATGTACACCTTGACAACCATGGTACTAGATACCTCTGTTTTTGTTTTAGAGCCAGATATTTCTCATTACAACATATGGTCCCTTTCCCTCTGAAATATCCAACGCTACTTTTAAAAGAAATAGTGTTTCTAACTCGCTGATCCAAACATAGATGCAACTTACTAAGGTGAACCAACACACAGCAGAGCAATTTGAAATATAGGTTTCTCCTGAGTTTTAGACGCAGTCTTACTGCTACTTCATATATGCTTGTATATGGCTGGAAATATCCGTTTCTAGATTCTCCAAAGAAAGGGTTTCTGAACTGCTACAGACACACCTCAGTTTAGGTTTGCAAGTTGAATATACACCTTGACAAACATTCTTCTAGATAGCTCTGTTTTTGCTTTAGAGCGAGATATTTCTCACTACAGCATATAGCCAGATTTCCCCTGGAATATCCAAACAGTGCTATGAGAAGAAAAGTGTTTCTAACTCGCTGAATAGAAACATAGATGCAACTTCCTAAGGTGAACATATGCACAGCAGACCAGTTTGAAATATATGTCTCTCCTGTGTTAGATGCAGTCTTCCTGCTAATTCTTATATGCCTGTCTATGGCTGGAGATATCCGTTTCTTGGTTCTCCAAAAAAGTGTTTCTAAACTGCTACATACACACATCAGTTTAACTCTGTAAGTTGAATGTACACGTTGACAACCATTCTGCTAGATAACTAAGTTTCTGATTTAGAGCCAGATACTTTTAATTACAGCTTATTCTCCATTCACTCTGGAATATCCAAACGCAGCTTTTAGAAGAAACGTGTTTTTAACTCGCTGAATCTAAACATAGATGCAACTTCCTAAGGTGAACGAACAAAAAGCAGAGCAGTTTGAAATATACGTTTCTCCTGTGTTTTACACGCCGTATTGCTGCTAATTCTTATATGCCTGTATATGGTGGAAATATCTGTTTCTAGACTCTCCAAACAAAGTGTTTCTGAACTGCTGCACACACACATCAGTTTAACTCTGTAAGTTGATTGTACACCTTGACAACCCTTCTGCTATATAGCTCCTTTTTTGTTTTAGAGACAGATATTTCTCATTGCAGTCAGTACTCCCACTCTCTATGGAATATCCAAACGCAGCTTTTAGAAGAAACATATTTCTGATTCGCTGAATCTAACCATAGATGCAACTTCCTAAGGTGAACGAACACAAAGCAGAGCAGTCTGAAATAGACTTTTCCCCTGTTTTTTACACGCAGTCTTACTGCTAATTCTTACATGCCTGTATATGGCTGGAAATACCTGTTTCCAGATACTCCAAAGAAAGGGTTTCTGAACTGTTGAACACACACATCAGTTTCACCCTGTAAGTTGATTGTATACCTTGAAAACCATTCTGCAAGATAGCTCCATCTTTGTTTTATAGCCTGATATTTCTCATTACAGCCTACACTCCCATTCACTCTGGAATATACAAACTCAGCCCTTAGAGGAAACGTGTTTCTAACTCGCTGCATCTAAACGTCGGTGCAACTTCCTAAGGTGAACGAACACAAAGCAGAGCAGTTTGAAATATCCGTTTCTCCTGTGTTTTACACGCAGTCTTACTGCTAATTCTTATATGCCTGTATATGGCTGGAATTAGCCATTTCTAGATTCTCCCAGGAAAGGGTTTCTGAACTGCTGCATACACACATCAGTTTAACTCTGTATGTTGAATGTACGCCTTGACAACCTTTCTGCTAGATAGCTCCGTTTATGTTTTAGAGCCAGATATTTATCATTACAGCATGTACACCCATTTCCTCTGGAATATCTAAAGGCAGCATTCAGAAGAAAAGTGTTTCTTCCTCTCTGAATCTAAACATAGTTGCAACTTCCTAAGGTGAACGAACACACAACAGGGCTCTTTGAAATATTCGTTTCTCCTGTATTTTAGATGCAGTCTTACTGCTAATACTTATTTGCCTGTATATGGCTGGAAATATCCGTTTCTGCATCTCCTAAGAAAGAATTCCTGAACTGCTACATACACACATCAGTTTAAATCTGCATGTCGAATGTACACCTTGACAACCATTCTGCTAGATAGCTCCGTTTTTGTTTTAGAGCCAGATATTTCTCATTACAGCATATAGCCCCATTCCCTCTGGAATATCCAAATGCTATTTTTAGAAGAAACGTGTTTCTAACTTGCTGAATGTAAACATAGATGCAACTTCCTAAGGTGAATCAACACACAGCAGAGCAGTTTGAAATATACGTTTCTCCTGACTTTTAGACACAGTCTTACTGCTAATTCATATACACTTATATATGGCTGGAAATATCTGTTTCTACTTTCTCCAGAGAAATGTTTTCTGAACTGCTACATACACACATCAGTTTAATTCTACAAGTTGAATGTACACCTCCACAACCATTGTGCTAGATAGCTCAATTTTTGTTTTAGAGCCAGATATTTCTCACTACAGCATATAGGCCCTTTCCCTCTGGAATATCAAACGCTGCTTTTACAACAAACATGTTTCTACCTCGCTCAATCTAAACATAGATGCAACTTCCTAAGGAGAATGAACACACTACAGAGCAATTTGAAATATACATTTCTCCTGTGTTTTGGACGCTGTCCTACTGCTAATACTAATATGCCTGTATGTAGCTGGAAATATCCATTTCTAGATTCTCCAAAGAAAGGGTTTCAGAACTGCTACATACACACATCAGTTTAGCTATGTAAGTTGATTGTGCACCTTGACAACCGTTCTGCTAGTTAGCTCCGTTTTGGTTCTAGAGCCGATATTTCTCATTACAGCCTATAGCCCCATTCCCTCTGTAATATCCAAACGCTGCTTTTAGACGAAACGTGTTTCTAACTCGGTGAATCTAAACATAGATGCAACTTCCTAAAGTGAACCAAAACACAGCAGAGCAGTTTGAAATATTCCTTTCTCCGGTGTTTTAGACACATTCTTAGTGTTAATTCTTATATGCCTCTATCTGGCTAGAAATTCCCTGTGGAATATCCAAATTCTGCTCTTAGAAGAAACGTGTTTCTAACTCGCTGAATCTAAACATAGTCCAAACTTCCTAAGGTGAACCAGCACACAGCAGAGCAGTTTGAAATATACGTTTCTCCTGTGTTTAAGGTGCAGTCTGACTGCTAATTCATATATGCCTGTATATGGCTGGAAATATCCGTTTCTAGACTCTTTAAAGAAAGTGTTTCTGAACTGCTACATACACAAGTCAGTTTAAGTCTGCAAGCTGAATGTACACCTTGACAACCATTCTGCTAGAGAACTCTGTTTTTGTTTTAGAGCCAGATATTTCTCATTACAGCCTATAGCCCCATTCCCTCTGGAGTATCCAAATGCTGCTTTTAGAAAAAATGTGTTTCTAACTCGCTGAATCTAAACATAGATGCAACTTCCTAAGGTGAACGAACACACAGCACAGCAGTTTGAAATATACGTTTCTCCTGTGTTTTAGACGCAGTCTTACTGCTAATTCTTATATGCATGTATATGGCTGGAAATAGCCGTTTCTAGATTCTCCAAAGGAAGAGATTCTGAACTGCTACATACACTCATCAGTTTAACTCTGTAAGTTGAATGTACGCCTTGACAAGCATTCTGCTATATAACTCCGTTTGTTTGGTTTTTTTTGGCACCAGATATTTCTCATTACAGCTTATACTCCCATTCACCCTGGAATATCCAAACGCTGCTTTTAGAAGAAACGTGCTTGTATATCCCGGAATCTCAACATGCAGGCAACTTCCTAAGGTGAACCAACACACAGCAGAGGAGTTTGAAATATAAGTTTCTCCTGCGTTTTAGACGCAGACTTACTGCTAATTCTTATATGCCTGTATAGCAGGAAATATCCTTTTCTAGATTCTAAAGAAACACTTTCTTAATTGCTACATACACACATCAGTTTAAGTCTGCAAGTTGAATGTACACCTTGAGAACCATTCTGCTAGATAGTTCCGTTTTTGTTTTAGACCCAGATATTTTTTATTACAGCATATGGCCCCATTCCCTTTGAAATATCCAAACGCAGCTTTTAGAAGAAACGTGTTTCTAACTCGCTGAATCTAAAAATAGATGCAACCTCATAAGGTGAACCAACACACAGCAGAGCAGTTTGAAATATACGTGTCTCCCGAGTTTAAGACGCAATATTAATGCTAATTCCAATATGCCTCTATATGGCTGGAAATATCCGTTTCTAGATTCTCCAAAGAAATGGTTTTTGAACAACAACATACACACATCAGTTATCCACTGTAAGTTGAATGGACACCTTGACAACCATTCTGATAATAGCTCCGTTTTTTTTTTAGAGCCAGATATTTCTCATTACAGCATGTACTCCCGTTCACTCTAGAGTATCCAAATTCAGCTTTCAGAAGAAACGTGCAACTTCCTAAGGTGAACGAACACACAGCACAGCAGTCTGAAATATACGTCTCCTGTGTTTTAGACACAGTCTCTGCTAATTCTTATATGCATGTATATGGCTGGAAATAGCCGTTTCTAGATTCTCCAAAGGAAGAGATTCTGAACTGCTACATACACATATCAGTTTAACTGTGTAAGTTGAATGTACACCTTGACAACCATTCTGCTAGATAGCTCCGTTTTTGTTTTAGATCCAGGTATTTCTCATTACAGCATAGAGCCCCATTGCCTCTTGAATATCCAAATGCTGGTTTTACAAAAAACGTCTTTCTAACTCGCTGAATCTAAACGTAGATGCAACTTCCTAAGGTGAACCAACACACAGCAGAGCAGTTTGAAATATACGTTTCTCCTGTATTTTTGACACAGTCTTACTCCTAATTTTTATATTCCTGTATATGACTGATAATATCAGTTTCTAGATTCTCCAATCAAAGGATTTCTGAACTGCTACATACACATATCAGTTTAGTTCTGCAAATTGAATGTACACCTCCAAAACCATTCTGTTAGATAGCTCCGTTTTTGTTTTAGAGCCAGATATTTCTAATTACAGCATGTACTCCCTTTCACTCTAGATTATCCAAATGCAGCTTTCAGAAGAAAAGTATTTCCACCTCGCTGAGTCTAAACGTAGATGCAACTTCCTAAGGTGAACGAATTCACAGCAGAGCAGGTTGAAATATATGTTTCTCCTGTGTTTTACACGCACTATTACTGCTAATTCTTATATTCCTGTGTATGGCTAGAATTATACTTTTCTAGATTTTCTAAAGAAAGGGTGTCTGAACTGCTACTTACACACATCAGTTTAAGTCTGTAAGTTGAATGTACACCTAGACAACCATCCTGCTAGATAGATCCCTTTTTGTTTTAGAGTCAGATATTTCTCAATACTGCATATAGCCCCATTCCCTCTGGAATATCCAAACGCTGCTTTCAGAAGAAGCGTGTTTCTAACTCGCTGAATTTAAACATAGATGCAAGTTCCTAAGATGAACCAATCCACAGCATAGCAGTTTGAAATATACGTTTCTCCTGAGTTTTAGCCGCAGACTTACTGCTAATTCTAATATGCCTGTATATGGCTGGAAATATCCATTTCTAGATTCTCAAAAGAACGGATTTCTGAACTGCTGAATACACAGATTCATTTAACTCCACAAGTTGAATATACACCTTGACAACCATTCTGCTAGATAGCTCCGTTTTTGCTTTAGAGCCAGATATTTCTCATTAGAGCATGTACCCCCATTCACTCCGGAATATCCAAACGCAGCTTTTAGAAGAAACGTCTTTCTATCTCGCTGAATCTAACCATAGGTGCAACTTCCTAAGGTGAACAAACACACAGCAGAGCAGTTTGAAATATACATTTCTCCTGTGTTTTAGACGCAGTCTTACTGCTAATTCTTATATGCCTTTATATGGCTGGTAATATCCGTTTCTAGATTCTCCAAAGATAGGGTTTCTGAACTGCTACATACACACATCAATTTAACTCTGTAAGTTGAATACACACATTGTGAACTATTCTGCTAGATAACTACATTTTTGTTTTAGAGCCGGATATTTCTCATTAAAACCTATACTCTCATTCGCTCTGAAATATCCAAATGCAGCTTTCAGAGGAAACGTCTTTCTAACTTGCTGAATCTAAACATAGATTCAAATTCCTAAGGTGAACGGACACATAGCAGAGCAGCTTGAAATATACGTTTGTCCTGTGTTTTGGACGAAGTCTTACTGTTGATTCTTTTTTTTTATATTTATTATTTTTTTCCATTTATTTATTTTATTGCATTTTTGGTTTTTGGGTACATGTGAAGAACATGCAAGTTTTTGCATAGTTACATACGTGGCAGTGTGATTTGCTGCCTTCCTCCCCATCACCTACATCTGGCATCTTTCCCCGTGCTATCTCTTCCCAACTCCCCTCCCCCCACCGTCCTTCCCCTATTTCCCTCCAACTGACCCCAGTGTGTAGTGCTCCCATCCCTGTGTCCATGTGTTCTCATTGTTCAACACCAGCCATTGAGTCACAACTTGCGGTGTTTGATCTTCTGCTCTTGTGTCAGTTTGCTGAGAATGATGGTTTCCAGGTTCATCCATGTCCCTACAAAGACACGGACTCATCGTTTTTGATGGCTGCATAATATTCCATGGTGTATATGTGCCACATTTTCCCTGTGCAGCCTATCATCGATGGGCATTTGTTTTGGTTCCAGGTTTTGCTATTGTAAACAGTGCTGCAATGAATATTGGTGAGCACGTGTCCTTATAGTAGAACGATTTATAATCCTTTGGATATACACCCAGTAATGGGATTGCTGGGTCAAATGGAATTTCTGTTTCTAGGTCCTTTAGGAATCACCACAATGTCTTCCACAATGGTTGAACTAATTTATACCACCACCAACAGTGTAAAAGTGTTCCTATTTCTCCACATCTTCTCCAGCATCTGTTATCTCCAGATTTTGCAATGATCGCCATTCTAACTGGCGTAAGATGGTATCTCAATATAGTTTTGATTTGCATTTCTCTGATGACCAGTGATGATGAGCATTTTTTCATATGTTTGTTGGCCTCATGTATGTCTTCTTTTGTAAAGTATCTGTTGATATCCTTTGCACACTTTTGAATGGGCTTGTTAGTTTTTTTCTTGTAAATCTGTTTTAGTTCTTTGTAAATTCTGGATATCAGCCCTTTGTCAGATGGGTAAACTGCAAAAATATTTTCCCAATCTGTTCGTTGCCGATTCAGTCTAATGACTGTTTCTTTTGCTGTGCACAAGTTGTGGAGTTTGAGTAGGTCCCATTTGTCTATTCTGGCTTTTGTTGTCAATCCTTTTGGTGTTTTGGTCATGAACTCCTTGCCTACACCTATATACTGAATGGTTTTACCTAGACTTTCTTCCAGGGTTTTTATGGTGTTAGGACTTATGTTTAAGTCTTTAATCCATCTGGAGTTAATTTTAGTGTAAGGTGTCAGGAAGGGGTCCAGTTTCTTCTTCCTGCACATGGCTAGCCAGTTTTCCCAACACCATTTATTAAACAGGGAATCCTTTCCCCGTTGCTTGTTTTTGTCTGTTTTGTCAAAGATCAGGTGGTTGTAGATATGTTGTGTTGCCTCCGAGACCTCTGTTCTGTTCCATTGGTCTATATCTCTGTTTTGGTACCAGTACCATGCTGTTTGGATTACTGTAGCCTTGCAGTATAGTTTGAAGTCCGCTGGTGTGATGCCTCCCGCTTTGTTCTTTTTGCTTAGAATTGCCTTGGATATGCGGGCTCTCTTTTGGTTCCATATGAAGTTTAAGGTGGTTGTTTCCAGTTCTAGGAAGAAGGTCATTTGTAGCTTGATGGTGATAGCATTGAATCTGTAAATTACTTTGGGTAGTATGGCCATTTTCATGATATTGATTCTTCCTAACCATGAACATGGAATGTTTCTCCATCTGTTGGTGTCCTCTCTTATTTCGTTGAGCAGTGGCTTGTAGTTCTCCTTGAAGAGGTCCTTTACATTCCTTGTTAGTTGTATTTCTAGGTATTTTATTATCTTTGTGGCAATTGTGAATGGAAGTTTCTTCTTCATTTGGCTCTCTTTAAGTTGGTTATTGCTGTATAGGAATGCATGTGATTTTTGCACATTGATTTTGTATCCTGAGACTTTGCTGAACTTGCTTATCAGTTTCAGGAGATTTGGAGCTGAGACGATAGGGTCTTCTTGATATACAATCATGTCGTCTGCAAATAGAGACAATTTGACTTCCTCCTTTCCTATTTGAATGCCCTTATTTCTTTTTCTTGCCTGATTGCTCTGGCTAGAACTTCTGGTACTATACTGAATAGGAGTGGTGAGAGAGGGCATCCTTGTCTAATGCCAGATTTCAAAGGGAATGCTTCCAGTTTTTGCCGATTCAGGATGACATTGGCTGTTGGTTTGTTGTAAATAGCTTTTATTATTTTGAGATACGTTCCGTCAATACCTAGCTTATTGAGGATTTTTAGCATAAAGGGCTGTTGAATTTCGTCAAAGGCCTCTGCATCAGTTGAGAAAATCATGTGTTTTTTGTCTTTGGTTCTGTTTATGTGATGAATAACTTTATAGACTTGCGTATATTGAACCAGCCTTGCATCCCTGGGATTAAGCCTACTTGATCATGGTGGATAAGCTTTTTGATGTGCTGTTGCAATCGGCTTGTCAGTATTTTATTGAAGATTTTTGCATCTATGTTCATCATGGATATTGGCCTGAAGTTTTCTTTTCTTGTTGAGTCTCTGCCGGGTTTTGGAATCAGGATGATGTTGGTCTCATAAAATGATTTGGGAAGAATTCCCTCTTTTTGTATTGTTTGGAATAGTTTTAGAAGGAATGATACCAGCTCCTCTTTGTATGTCTGGTAGAATTCGGCTGTGAACCCGTCTGGACCTGGGCTTTTTTTGGGTGGTAAGCTCTTAATTGCTGCCTCAACTTCAGACCTTGTTATGGGTCTGTTCAGGGTTTCGGCTTCTTCCTGTTTTAGGGTTGGGAGGAGGCAAGTGTCCAGGAATTTATTCATTTCTTCCAGGTTTACTAGTTTATGTGCATATAGTTGTTTGTAATAATCTCTGCTGATGGTTTGAATTCCTGTGGAATCTGTAGTGTTATCCCCTTTATCATTTTTTGTTGCATCAATTTGGTTATTCATTCTTTTCTTTTTCATTAATCTGGCTAGTGGTCTGTTTATTTTGTTGATCTTTTCAAAAAACCACCTCCTAGATTTATTGATTTTTTGAAGGGTTTTTTGTGTCTCCATCTAGTTCAGTTCTGCTCTGATCTTAGCTGTTTCTTGTCTTCTGCTAGACTTTGAGTTTTTTTCATCTTGCTCCTCTAGCTCTTTCAGTTTTGACGATAGGGTGTCAATTTTTGATCTCTCCTTGCTTCTCATGTGTGCACTTATTGCTATATATTTTCCTCTAGAGACTGCTTTAAATGTGT
The DNA here is from genome assembly GCF_009761245.1 of Sapajus apella. Lineage (NCBI taxonomy): Eukaryota > Metazoa > Chordata > Mammalia > Primates > Cebidae > Sapajus > Sapajus apella. Next base: position 58,884 of record NW_022437249.1, read on the forward strand.
CCCAGAGATTCTGGTAAGTTGTGTCTTCATTCTCATTGGTTTCGAAGAACATCTTTATTTCCGTCTTCATTTCGTTGTTTATCCAGTCAACATTCAAGAGCAAGTTGTTCAGTTTCCATGAAGCTGTGTGATTCTGAGTTAGTTTTTGAATTCTGAGTTCTAACTTGATTGCACTGTGGTCTGAGAGACTGTTTGTTAGGATTTCCGTTCCTTTGCATTTGTTGAGGAGTGATTTACTCCCAATTATGTGGTCAATTTTAGAGTAGGTGTGATGTGGTGCTGAGAAGAATGTATATTCTGTGGATTTGGGGTGAAGAGTTCTGTAAAAGTGTATTAGGTTTGCTTGGGCCAGGTCTGAGTTCAAGTCCTGGATATCCTTGTCAATTTTCTGTCATAATATTGACAATGGGGTGTTAAACTGTCCCAGTATAATTGTGTGGGAGTCTAAGTCTCTTTGTAAGTCATTAAGAACTTGCCTTATATATCTGGGTGCTCCTGTATTGGGTGCATATATATTTAGGAACGTTAGCTCTTCTTGTTGCATTGATCCTTTTACCATTATGTAATGTCCTTCTTTGTCTGTTTTGATCTTTGTTGCTTTAAAGTCTAATTTATCAGAGATGAGAATGGCAACTCCTGCTCTTTTTTGCTCTCCATTTGCTTGGTAAATCTTCCTCCAGCCCTTTATTTTGAGCCTTTCTGTATCCTTGCATGTGAGATGGGTTTCCTGGATACAGCACACCGATGGGTTTTGTCTTTATATCCAATTTGCCAGTCTGTGTCGTTTGATTGGGACATTTAGTCCATTTTCATTTAGGGTTAGTATTGTTATGTGTGAATTTGATACTGACATTTTGGTGCTAGCTGGCTGTTTTGCCCATGTGTTGATGCAGATTCTTCAATATGTTGATTCTCTTTACTATTTGGCATGTTTTTGGAGTGGCTGGTACTGGTTGTTCCTTTATATGTGTAGAGCCTCTTTCAGGAGCTCTTGTAAAGCTGGCCTGGTGGTGATGAAATCTCTGAGTACTTGCATGTTCCCAAAGGATTTTATTTTTCCTTCACTTATGAATCTTAGCTTGGCTAGATAGGAGATTCTGGGTTGAAAGTTCTTTTCTTTAAGGATGTTGAATATTGGCCCCCACTCTCTTATGGCTTGTAGGGTTTCTGCTGAGAGATCTGCTGTGAGTCTGATGGGCTTCCCTTTGTGGGTATCCGGACCTTTCTCTCTGGCTGCCCTTTGTATTTTCTCCTTCATTTCAACCCTGGTGAATCTCACGATTATGTGCCTTGGGGTTGCTCTTCTTGACGAATATCTTTGTGGTGTTCTCTGTATTTCCTGGACTTGAATGTTTGCCTGCCTTGCTAGGTTGGGGAAGTTTTCCTGGATAATATCCTGAAGAGTATTTTCCAGCTTGGATTCATTCTCTTCGTCTCATTCAGGTATGCCTATCAAACGTAGATTAGGTCTTTTCACATAGTCCCACATTTCTTGGAGACTTTGTTCTTTCCTTTTTATTCTTTTTTCTCTATTCTTGCCTTCCCATTTTATTTCATTGAGTTGATCTTCGACCTCTGATGTCCTCTCTTCTGCTTGGTCAATTCGCCTGTTGATACTTGTGAATGCTTCGCGAAGTTCTCGTGTTGTTTTTTTAGCTCCATCAATTCATTTATATTCCTTTCTTTTGTCCATTATCGTTAGCATTTTGTCAAATCTTTTTCAAGGTGTTAGTTTCTTTGCATTTGGTTAGAACATGATCTTTTAGTTCACAGAAATTTCTTACTACGCACCTTCTGAAGTCTGATTCTGTCATTTCATCACACTCTTTCTCCATCCAACCTTGTTCCCTTGCTGGTGAGGTGTTGTGATCCCTTGTAGGAGGAGAGGTGTTCTGGTGTTGGGTGTTTTCATCCTTTTTGTGCTGGTTTCTTCCCATCTTTATGGATTTATCCAACTGTCGACTTTGTAGTTGCTGGTTTTCAGATTGGGTCTCTGAGTGGACGTTCTGTTTGTTGATGATAAGGTTATTTCTGTTTCTTGGTTTTCCTTCTGACAGTCTGGCCCCTCTGCTGTAGGTCTGCTGAGGTCCACTCCAGGTCCTGCTTGCCTGGGGATCTGCTTCAGCAGCTATTGAACAGTAGGGGTTGTTGCCAGTTTTCTTATTCTGCTATCTGTCCCAGAAGGATACCCGCCAAGTGTCAATTTGATCTCTCCTTTATGAGGTGGCCCTTTGGTTATACAGGGTTCAGGGAGCTGCTTGAGGAGATGGTCTCTTCTTTACAGGAGCTCAAATGCTGAGCTGTGAGCTCCGTTTTTCATTCAGAGGTGCTGGGCAGGTACATTTACGTCTGCTGCAGCAGAACTCATAAACCGCTTTTTGTTCCCAGTTGCTCTGTCCCAGGGATTTAGGGCTTTATGAGTTTCCATTATGCTGCTGCCTTCTTTTTTTTTCCTTCAGAGCTGCCCTGCCCAGCAAGGAGGCAGCCTAGTCACTGTCTCCCTGTAGAGGCTTTGCTGAGCTGCTGTGGGCTCCACCCAGCTGTCAAGTGAACTTCCCTACAGTCCTGTTTATATGGGTGTAGTTAGAACTGCCTCGGCAATCGTGCTCCACCTCTCTTAAGGCGGAGCCTCTCTGCAGTGGCTTGTTGCCTTGGCAACAGTGGTCTGCCTCACCATTGGCTGACTGCCTCCGTAGTGTTGGGCTGCCTTGGTTTATGTGGACGCCCCTCCCCCACAGAGCTGGATCGTCCCGGGTTCAGCTATGCTTGCTGTGAAACTCTCAGTCCAGAGAGTTTCTGATTGCTGTTCTTTTGTGGGGGTGGGACCAGCCAAGCCTGATCGCCTGGCTCCCTGCCTCAGAGCCTTTTTGTTTTTTAAGTTCGTGTTCCAGTCTTCTGCTGAAGAGGAACCAGGGTCTGAGTTTTTCCCAGTGACTCACTGAGCTGGCTTAAACAGTGGCACTGAGTTTTGTGGCGCTTTTTTTGCCCTGGGATCTACTGTCTTGGTTCCCTGTTCAGTCCCCTTTTTAAACAAATGAATGGGCTACTTCCCATAGCTCCAATCGCCAGCCAAAAGGGCACCCAGACTGGTGTATTTTGTACAGAGAACCGCTGCTCCGGGGTACCGACAAAGCCGCCGCGCGCGGCAAAGCAGCGGCACCAGCCGGCACAACCGCGCTGGCCGCAGCAGCCGCGCTGGCAACCCGTGGATCTCCTCCGCCTGGGGATTGCCTAGTCTGTGGGCAATAAAAATGCAGCGTCCACTCACCCTCTGTGCTTTCACTGGAAGCAGCAATCCTGAGCTGTTCCTAAAAGGCCATCTTGGATCATCTCCCCCAGTAAAAGATTTATGAACTGCTACATACACACATAAGTTTACCTCTGTAAGTTGAATGTACCCCTTGACAACCATTGTGGTAGCTAGCTCCGTTTTTGCTTTAGAGCCAGATATTTCTCATTTCAGCATGTACTCCCATTCCCTCTGGAATATCCAAACGCTGCTTTTAGAAGAAACGTGTTTCTAACTCGCTGAATCTAAATATAGATGAAACTTCCTAAGGTGAACCAACACACAGCAGAGCAGTTTGAAATATACGTTTCTCCTGAGTTTTAGACACAGCATTACTGCTAACTCATATATGCCTGTATATGGCTGGAAATACCTGTTTCTAGATTCTCCAAAGAAAGGGTTTCGGAACTGCTGCAAACACTCATCTGTTTAACTCTGCAAGTTGAATGTACACCTTGACAACCATTCTGCTAGATAGTTCCGTTTTTGTTTTACAGCCAGAAATTTCTCATTACAGAATGTACTCCCGTTCACTCTGGAGTATCCAAATGCAGCTTTCAGAAGAAGCGTGTTTCTAAAGCACTGGATCTAAACGTAGATGCAATTTCCTAAGGTGAAAGAACTCACAGCAGAGCAGTTTGAAGTATATGTTTCTCCTGTGTTTCAGACGCAGTCTAACTGCTAATTCTTATATGCCTGTATATTGCTGGAATTATCCTTTTCTATATTCTCGAAAGAAAGGGTTTCTGAACTGCTACACACAGACATCAGTTTAAGTCCGCAAGTTCAATGTAAACCTTGACAACCATTCTGCTCGATAGCTTTGTTTCTGTTTTAGAGCCAGATATTTCTCATTACAGCATATAGCCCCATTCTCTCTGGAATATCCAAACGCTGGTTTTACAAGAAACGTGTTTCTAACACCCTGAATCTAAATATAGATGCAACTTCCTATGGTGAACGAAAACACAGCAGAGCAGTTAGAAATATAAGTTTCTCCTATGTTTCAGACTCTGTCTTACTGCTAATTCCAATATGCCTGTATACATTAAAAATAACCGTTTCTACGTTCTTCAAGGAAAGGTTTTCTGAACTGCTACATACACACATCAGTTTAAGTCTGTCAGTTGAATATGTACCTTGACAACAATTCTGCTAGATAGCTCCGTTTTTGTTTCAGACCAGATATTTCTCATTACACCACATACTCCCATTCACTCTTGTATATCGATAAGATTTTACAAGAAACGTGTTTCTAACTCGCTGAATCTAAACATAGATGCAACTTTCCAACGTGAAACAAGACACAGCAGAGCAGTTTGAAATATCCGTTTCTCCTGTGTTTTAGATGTAGTCTTACTGCTAATTCTTATATTCCTGTATATGGCGGGAAAAATCCGTTTATATATTATCCAAAGAAAGATTTTCTGAACTGCTGCATACACACATCAGTTTACCACTGCAAGTTGAGTGTACACCTTGACAACCATTTTGCTATGTAGCTCCGTTTTGGTTTTAGAGCCAGATATTTCTCATTACAGCATATAGCGCCATTCCCTCTGGGATATCCCAATGCTGCTTTTAGAAAAAACTTGTTTCTAACTCGCTGAATCTAAACATACATGCAACTTCCTAAGGTGAACCAACACACAGCAGAGCAGTTTGAAATATACGTTTCTCCTGTGTTTTAGATGCAGTCTTACTGCTAATTCATATATGCCTGTATATGGCTGGAAATATCCGTTTCTAGATTCTCCAAAGAAAGTGTTTCTGAACTCCTACATAGACACATCAGTTCAGCTCTGTAAGTTGAATGTACACCTTGAAAACCACTCTGCTAGATAGCTCCGTTTGTGTTTTATAGCCAGATATTTCTCATTACAGCACATACTCCCATTCACTCCAGAATATCAAACGCAGCTTTTAGAAGAAAAGTGTTTCTAACTCGCTGAATCTAAACATAGATACAACTTCCTAAAGTGAACGAAGACACAGCAGAGTAGTTTGAAATATATGTTTGTCCTGTGTTTTAGAAGCAGTCTTTTTGCTAATTGTTATATGCCTGTATGTGGCTGGAAATATCCATTTCTAGATTCTCCAAAGAAAGGGTTTCTGAACTGCTACATACAAACATCAGTTTAACTGACAATCATTCCGCTAGATAGCTCCGTTTCTGTTTTACAGCCAGATATTTCTCATTACAGCACATAGTCCCATTGACTCTGGAATATCCAACCACAGCTTTTAGAATAAACGCCTATCTCACTGAATCTAACCATCGATGAAACTTCCTAAGGTCAGCGACCACACAGCAGAGGAGTTTGAAATATAGGTTTCTCCTGTGTTGTAGATGCAGTCTTACTGCTAATTCTTATATGCCTGTATATGGCTGGAAAAATACGTTTCTAGATTCTCAAAATAAAAGTGTTTCTGAACTGCTACATACACACATCAGTTTAACTGACAACCCTTCTGCTAGATAGTTCCGTTTCTGTTTTAGAGCCAGCTATTTCTCATAACAGCACATACTCCCATTCACTCTGGAATATACAAATGCAGCTATTAGAAGAAACGTGTTTCTAACTTGCTGAATCTAAACATAGATGAAACTTACTACGATGAACAAACACACAGCAGAGCAGTTTGAAATATACGTTTTTCCTGGGTTTCAGACGCAGTCTTACTGCTAAGCCTTATATGCCCGTATGTGGCTGGAAATATCAGTTTCTAGATTCTCCAAAGAAAGTGTTTCTGAACTGCTACATACACACATCAGTTTAATTCTGTCAGTTGAATGTACACCTTTACAACCATTCTGCTAGATAGTTCCGTTTTTCTTTTAGAGTCAGATATTTCTCAGAACAGCCCTTAATCCCATTCACTCTGGAATATTCAAACGCAGCTTTTAGAAGACACATGTTTCTAACTCGCTGAATCTAAACATAGGTGCAACTTCATAAGGTGAAGGAACACACAGCTGAACAGTCTGAAATATACGGTTCCCCTGTGTTTTACACGCAGTCTTACTGCTAATTGTTATATGCTTTTATATGGCTTGAAATATCCGTTTCTAGATTCTCCAAAGAAAGGGTTTCTGAACTGCTACATGCACACATCAATGTCATTCTGTAAGTTGAATGTACACCTTGACAGCCATTATGCTGGATAGATCCCTTTTTGTTTTAGAGCCAGATATTTCTCACTACAGCATATACTCCCATTCACTCTAGAATATCTAAACGAAGGTTTTAGAAGAAACGTGTTTCTAAGTCGCTGAATCTAAACATAGATGCAACTTCCTAAGGTGAACGAAGACAAAGCAGAGCAATTTGAAATATACATTCTCCTGTGTTTTAGACGTTGTCTTACTGCGAATTGATACATGCCCGTTTATGGCTGGAAATATCCCTTTCTAGATTCTCCAAAGAAAGGTTTTCGTAACTGCTACATACACACATCAGGGTCTCTCTGTATGTTGAATGTACAGCATTCTGTACATTGACAACCATTCTGCTAGATAGCTTCGTTTTTGTTGTAAAGCCACATAATTCTGATTACAGCACATGCTACCATTCACTCTGGAAAACCCAAACGCAGCTTTTAGATGAAAAGTGTTTCTAACTCGCTGAATGTAAACATAGTTGCAACTTCCTAAGGTGAACGAAGGCACAGTAGAGCAGTTTGAAATATAGGTTTCTCCTGGTTTTAGACGCAGTCCTACTGCGAATTCTTATATGTCTGTATATGGATGGAAACATCCGTTTCTAGATTATGCAACGAAATGGTTTCTGAACTGCTACATGCACATCAGTTTACCTCCGTAGGTTTAATGTACACCTTGAGAACCATTCTGCTACATAGCTCCTTTTTTGTTTAGAGACAGATGTTTCTCATTAGAGCACAAACAACAATTCACTCTGGATTATCCAAACGCAGCTTGCAAAGAAACGACTTTCTAACTAGCTGAATCTAAAAATAGATGCAACTTCCTAAGGTGAACGAACAGAGGAGAGCACTTTGAAATATCTTTTTCTCGTGTGATTTAGACGCAGTCTTACTGCTAATTCCTATATGCCTGTATATGACTGGAAATATCCGTTTTTAGCTTCTCCAAACAAAGGGTTTCTGAACTGCTACATATACACATCAGTTTAAATCTGTAAGTTTAATGTAAACCTTGACAACCATTCTGCTAGATAGCTCTGTTTTTGTTTTAGAGCCAGATATTTCTCATTACACTGTATACTGCCATTTGGTCTGATATATCCAAAAGGCAGCTTTTAGAAGAAACGTGTTTCTAACTCGCTGAATCTAAACATAGATGCAACTTCCTAAGCTGAACGAATACACAATGGAGCAGCATGAAATATACGTTTCTCCTGTATTTTATACTCACTCTTACTGCTAATTCTTATATGTGTGTATATGGCTGGAAATATTCTTTCCCAGATTCTTCAAAGAAAGGGCTTCTGAACTGCTACATACACATATCAGTGTAATTCTCTAAGTTGAAAGTACACCTTCACAACCATTATGCTATTTAGTTCAGTTTCTGTTTTAGAGACAGATGTTTCTCATTACAGCATATACTCCCATTCACTCTGGAATATCCAAATGCAACTTTCAGTAGAAACGTGTTTCTGACTCGCTAAATCTACACATAGATGCAACATCAAAAGGTGAATGAATACACAGCAGAGCAGTTTGAAATCTACGTTTCTCCTGTGTTTTTGATGCAGTATAACTGCTGATTCTTACATGCCTGTATATGGCTGGAAATATCCATATCTAGATTCTCCAAAGAAAGGGTTTCTGAACTGCTACATACACAAATCAGTTTGCTTTTGTAAGTTGAATGTACACCTTGACAAGCATTGTGCTAGATACTTTCGTTTTTGTTTTAGAGCCAGATATTTCTCATTAGAGCATGTACACCCATTCACTCCGTAATATCGTAATGCAGCTTTTAGAAGAAGCGAGTTTCTAAGTCGCTGAACCTAAACATAGATGCAACTTCCAAAGGTGAACAAACGCACAGCAGAGCAATCTGAAATACCTGTTTCTCCTGTGTTTTAGATGCAGTCTAACCGCTAATTCTTATATGCCTGTATATGACGGGAAATATCTGTTTCTAGAATCTGCAGAGAAATTGTTCCTGAACTGCTACATACACATATCAGTTGAACTCCGTAAGTTGAATGTGCACCTTGACAACGATTCTGCTAGATAGCTCTGTTTTTGTTTTAGAACCAGATATTTCTCCTTACAGCATACACTCCCATTCACTGTGGAATATCCAAACGAAGCTTTTAGAAAAACCTGTTTCTAACTCGTGGAATCTAAACATAGCTGCAACTTCCTAAGGTAACAAAGACACAGCAGAGTAGTTTGAAATATACGATTATTCTGTGTTTTAGGCGCTGTCATACTGTGAATTCATATATGCCCGTATATGGCCTGAAATATCTGTTTCTAGATTCTCCAAAGAAAGGGTTTCTGAACTGCTACATGCACACATCGGTGTCATTCTGTAATTTGAATGTACACCTTGACAACCATTCTGCTAGATAGCTTCGTTTTTGTTGTAGAGCCAGATATTTTTCATTACTGCACATGCTCCCATTCACTCTGGAATATCCAAACGCAAGAAACGTGCTTCTACCTCGCTGAAACTAAACATAGATGCAACTTCCTAAGGGGAACGAACACACAGCAGAGCAGTGTGATATATACGTTTCTCCTGTGTTTTATACACAGTCTTACTGCTAATTCTTATATGCCTGGATATGGCTGGAAACATCCCTTTCTAGATTCCCCAAAGAAAGGGTTTCTGAACTGGTACATACACACATCAGTTTAA
>NW_022437249.1:88032-93371 GCF_009761245.1 Sapajus apella
GGTTTTGGAATCAGGATGATGTTGGTCTCATAAAATGATTTGGGAAGAATTCCCTCTTTTTGTATTGTTTGGAATAGTTTCAGAAGAAATGGTACCAGCTCCTCTTTGTATGTCTGTTAGAATTCAGCTGGGAACCCATCTGGACCTGGGCTTTTTTTGGGTGGTAAGCTCTTAATTGCTGCCTCAACTTCAGACCTTGTTATGGGTCTGTTCAGGGTTTCGGCTTCTTCCTGGTTTAGGCTTGGCAGGAGGCAAGTGTCCAGGAATTGATCCATTTCTTCCAGGTTTATTAGTTTGTGTGCATAGAGTTGTTTGTAATAATCTCTGATGATGGTTTGAATTTCTGTGGAATCTGTGGTGATATCCCCTTTATCGTTTTTTATTGCATCTATTTGGTTATTCTATCTTTTCTTTTTTATTAATCTTGCTAGTGGTCTGTCTATTTTGTTGATCTTTTCAAAAAACCAGGTCCTGGATTTATTGATTTTTTGAAGGGTTTTTTGTGTCTCTATCTCCTTCAGTTCTGCTCTGATCTTAGCTATTTCTTGTCTTCTGCTAGACTTCGAGTTTTTTGATCTTGCTCCTCTAGCTCTTTCAGTTTTGATGATAGGGTGTCAATTTTTGATCTCTCCATGCTTCTCATGTGGGCACTTATTGCTATATATTTTCCTCTAGAGACTGCTTTAAATGTGTCCCAGAGATTCTGGTATGTTGTGTCTTCTTCCTCATTAGTTTCGAATAACATCTTTATTTTGTCTTCATTTCATTGTTTATCCCGTCAACATTTAAGAGCAAGTCGTTCAGTTTCCATGAAGCTGTGCGGTTCTGAGTTAGTTTTTGAATTCTGAGTTCTAACTTGACTGCACTGTGGTCTGAGAGACTGTTTGTTATGATTTCCGTTCTTTTGCATTTGCTGAGGAGTGAGATACTCCCAATTATGTGGTCAATTTTAGAGTAGGTGTGATGTGGTGCTACGAATAATGTATATTCTGTGGATTTGGGGTGGAGAGTTCTGTAAATGTCTATGAGCGTTGCTTGGTCCATGTCTCAGTTCAAGTCCTGGATATCCTTGTTAATTTTCTGTCTGGTTGATCTGTCTAATACTGGCAATGGGGTGTTAAATTCTCCCACTATAATTGTGTGGGAGTCTAAGTCTCTTTGTAAGTCACTAAGAACTTGCTTTATATATCTGGGTGCTCCTGTATTGGGTGCGTATATATTTAGGATCGTTAGCTCTTCTTGTTGCATTGGTCCTTTTACCCTTATATAATGTCCTTCTTCTTTGTCTCTTTTGATATTTGTTGATTTAAAGTCTAATTTATCAGAGATCAGAATTGCAATTCCTGCTCTTCTTTGCTCTCCTTTTGCTTGGTAAATCTTCCTCCATCCCTTTATTTTGAGCCTTTGTGTATCCTTGCATGTGAGATGGGCTTCCTGGATAGAGCACACCAATGGATTTTGGCTTTTTATCCAATTTGCCAGTGTGTGTCTTTTGATTGGGGCATTTAGTCCATTTACATTTAGGGTTAATATTGTTATGTGTGAATTTGATACTGCCATTTTGGTGCTTGCTGGGTGTTTTGCCTATTAGTTGACGTAGATTCTTCATTTTGTTAATTCTCTTTACTATTTGGCATGTTTTCTGAGTGGCTGGTACTAGTTGTTCTTTTTATATGTAGAGCCTCTCTCAGGAGCTCTTGTAATGCTGGCTTGGTGGTGATGAAGTCTCTGAGTACTTGCATGTTCCCAAAGGATTTTATTTTTCCTTCACTTATGAAGCTTAGTTTGGCTGGATAGGAGATTCTGGGTTGAAAGTTCTTTTCTTTAAGGATGTTGAATATTGACCCCCACTCTCTTATGACTTGTAGGGTTTCTGCTGAGAGATCTGCTGTGAGTCTGATGGGCTTCCCTTTGTGGGTAACCCGACCTTTCTCTCTGGCTGCCCTTAGTATTTTCTCCTTCATTTCAACACTGGTGTATCTGACGATTATGTGCCTTGGGGTTGATCTTCTTGACGAATATCTTTGTGGTGTTCTCTGTATTTCCTGGACTTGAATGTTTGCCTGCCTTGCTAGATTGGGGAAGTTTTCCTGGATAATATCCTGAAGAGTATTTTCCAGCTTGGATTCATTCTCTTCGTCTCATTCAGGTATGCCTATCAAACGTAGATTAGGTCTTTTCACATAGTCCCACATTTCTTGGAGACTTTGTTCATTCCTTTTTACCCTTTTTTCTCCAGTCTTGCCTTCCCGTTTTATTTCATTGAGTTGATCTTTGACCTCTGATATCCTTAGTTCTGCTTGGTCAATTTGGCTGTTGATACTTGTGCATGCTTCGCGAAGTTCTCGTGTTGTGTTTTTTCAGCTCCATCAATTCACTTATATTCCTTTCTATTTTGTCCATTCTCATTAGCATTTTGTCAAATCTTTTTTCAACGTTCTTAGTTTCTTTGCATTGGGTTAGAAGATGTTCTTTAAGTTCAAAGAAGTTTCTTACTACCCAGCTTCTCAAGTCTGATTCATTTCATCACACTCTTTCTCCATCCAACCTTGTTCCCTTGCTGGTGAGGTGTTGTGATCCCTTGTAGGAGGAGAGGTGTTCTGGTTTTGGGTGTTTTCATCCTTTTTGTGCTGGTTTCTTCCCATCTTTATGGATTTATCCAACTGTCGACTATGTAGTTGCTGGTTTTCCGATTGGGTCTCTGAGTGGACGTTCTGTTTGTTGATGATGAGGTTATTTCTGTTTCTTGGTTTTCCTTCTGACAGTCTGGCCCCTCTTCTGTAGGTCTGCTGAGGTCCACTCCAGGCCCTGCTTGCCTGGGGTTCACCTGCAGCAGCTGCTGAACAGTAAGGGTTGTTGCCAGTTTTCTTATTCTGCTATCTTTGTCCCAGAAGGATACCCGCCAAGTGTCAATCCGATCTCTCCTTTATGAGGTGGCTCTTTGGATATACAGGGATCAGGGAGCTGCTTGAGGAGATGGTCTCTTCTTTATAGGATCTCAAATGCTGAGCTGTGAGCTCCGTTTTTCATTCAGAGCTGCTGGGCAGGTATGTTTAGGTCTGCTGCAGCAGAACTCGTAAACTGCTTTTTCTTCCCAGGTGCTCTCTCCCAGGGATTTAGGGCTTTATGAGTTTCGGTTATGCTACTGCCTTCTTTTTATTTTTTTTCCTTCAGAGCTGCCCTGCCCAGCCAGAAGGCAGCCTAGTCACTGTCTGCTTGTAGAGGCTTTGCTGAGCTGCTGTGGGCTCCGCCCAGCTGCTGAGTGAAATTCCCTGCAGTCTTGTTTATATGGGTGTATTTAGAACTGCATTGAAAAGGGTGTCCCGCCTCCTTTAAGACTGAGTCTCTCTGTAGTGGCGGGTTGCCTTGGCAATAGCGGGCTGCCTCAGAATTGGCTGACTACCTCCGTAGTGGCAAGCTGCCTCGGTAATGGCAGATGCCTCTCTCCCACAGAGCTGGACCGTCCTGGATTGGGCTGTGTTTGCTGTGAAACTCTCAATCCAGAGAGCTTCTGATTGCTGTTCTTTTGTGGGTGTGGGACCAGCCAAGCCTGATTGCCTGGCTCCCTGCCTCAGAGCCTTTTTTTTTTTTAAGTTGTTGTTCCAGTTGCCTGTTGAAGATGAGCCACGGTGTGTGTTTATTTCCGTGCGACAATCACTGTGCTGGCGCAAACAGTGGCACTGAGGTTCGGGGCACTTCTTTTGCCCTGAAATCTACTGTCCTGGCTCCCTGTTCAGTCCCCTTTTTAAACAGACGAATGGGCAACTACCCGTGGCTCCAATTGCCAGACAGAAGGACACCTGGACCCGTGTATTTTCTGCGGAGAACCGCTGCTCCGGGGTGCCGACAAAGCAGCCGTGTGAAGCAAAGCAGTGGCGCAGGCCAGCACAGCGGCACTAGCTGAAACATCAGCTCTGCCAACCCATGGAGCTCCTCCGCCTGGGAATTGACTAGTGTGTGGGCAATAAATATGCAGCATCCACTCACCCTCTGCCCTTTCACTGGGAGCTGCAATCCCGAGCAGTTCCTAAACGGCCATCTTGGATCCCCTCCTAAACGGCCATCTTCTTCTAATTCTTATATGGCTGTATGTGGCTTGAAATATCCGTTTCAAGATTCTTCAAAGAAAGGGTTTCTGAACTGATACATACACACATCACTTTAACTCTGTAAGTTGCATGTCCACCTTAACAACCATTCTGCAAGATAGATTCGTTTTTGTTTTAGAGCCAGATATTTCTCATTACCACATTTACTCCCATTCACTCTGGAATATCCAAACGCAGCATGTAGAAAAAACGAGTTTCTAACTCGCTGAATCTAAACATAGATGCAACTTCCTAAGGTCAACAAAGACACAGGACAGCAGATTGAAATATACATTTTTGTTGGTTTTAGGTGAAGTCTTACTGCTAATTCTTATATGACTGCATACAGCTGGAAATATCCACTTCTAGATTCTCCAAAGAAAGGGTTTCTGAACTGCTACATACACACTTCAGTTTTACTCTATAAGTTGAATGTACACCTTGACAACCATTCTGATAGCCAGATACGTTTTGTTTTATAGCCAGATATTTCTCATTACAGCCTATACTCCCATTCACTCTGGAATATCTAAACCCAGCTTTTAGAAGAAAAGAATTTCTAACTATCTGAATCTAAATATACATGCAACTTCCTTAGGTCAACGAAGTCACAGCAGAGCAGTTTGAAATATACGTTTCTACTGACTTTTAGATGCAGTCTTACTGCTAATTCTTATATGGCTGTATATGGCTGGAAATATCCTTTTGTAAATTCTCCAAATAAAGGGTTGCTGAACTGGTACATACATACATAAGCTTACCTCTGTAAGTTGAATGTGCAACTTGACAACCATTCTGCTAGATAGCTTCGTTTTTGTTTTAGAGCCACATATTTCTCATGACAGCCTATACTCCCATTCACTCTGGAATATCCAAACGCAGCATGTAGAAGAAACGACTTTGTAACTCGCTGAATCTAAACATAGATGCAACTTCCTAAGGTCAACGAAGACACAGGACAGCAGATTGAAATATACGTTTTTCTTGGTTTTAGGTGCAGTCATACTGCTAATTCTTATATGACTGTATATGGCTGAAAATATCCGTTTCCAGATTCTCCAAAGAAAGGGTTTCTGAACTGCTACATACACACTTCAGTTTTACTCTGTAAGTTGAATGTACACCTTGACAATGATTCTGATAGCCAGATCCGTTTTTGTTTTATAGCCAGATATTTTGCATTACAGCACATACTCCCATTCACTATGGAATATGCAAACCCAGCTTTTAGAAGAAAAGAATTTCTAACTC
>NW_022437249.1:93381-98504 GCF_009761245.1 Sapajus apella
ATTCTTATATGGCTGTATATGGCTGGAAATATCCGTTTCTAAATTCGCCAAAGAAAGGGTTGCTGAACTGCTACATATATACATAAGTTTACCTCTGTAAGTTGAATGTACACCTTGACAACCATTCGACTAGAAAGATCTGTTTTTGTTTTCCAACCAAATATTTCTCATTTCAGCATGTACTCGCATTCCCTCTGTAATATTGAAACACAGCTTTTAGAAGAAACGTGTATCTAACTCGCTGAATCTATGCATAGATGCAACTTCCTTAGGTGACTGAACACACAGCAGAGTGCTTTGAAATATACGTTTCTTCTGTGTTTTAGACGCAGTCTTACTGCTAATTCTTATATGCCTGTATATGGCTGAAAACATTAGCTTCTAGATTCTCCAAGCAAAGTGTTTCTGAACTGCTACATACACACATCAGTTTACGTCTGCAAGTTGAATGTACACCTTGACAACCACTCTGCTAGATAGTTCCGTTTGTGGTTTAGAGCCAGATATTTCTCATTACACCATATAGCCCCATTCCCTCTGGAATATCCAAACGCTGCTTTTAGAAGAAACGTGTTTCTACCTCGCTGAATCTAAACATAGAGGCAACTTCCTAAGGTAAACCTACACACAGCAGACAAGTTTGAAATATACGTTTCTCCTGTGTATTAGGGGCAATCTTACTGCTATTTCTTATGTGACTGTATAAGGTTGGAAATTTCCGTTTCTAGATTCTCCCAAGAAAGGGTTTTTGAACTGCTACGTACACACATCAGTTTAACACTGTAAGTTGAATGTACACCTTGACCACCATTCTGCTAGATAGCTCCGTTTTTGTTTTAGAGCCAGATATTTCTCATTACAGCATGCACTGCCATTCCCTCTACAGTATCCAAATGCAGCTTTTAGAAGAAACGTGATTCTAACTCGCTGAATCTAAAAATAGATGCAACTTCCTAAGATGAACCAACACACAGCAGAGCACTTTCAAATGTACGTTTCTCCTGAATTTTAGATGCAGTCTTACTTCTAATTCATATATGCCTGAATATGGCTGGCAATATCATTTTTTAGATTCTGCAAAGAAAGGGTTTCTGAATTGCTGCATAGACACATCATTTTAACCCAGTGATTTGAGTGTACAGTTTGACAACCATTCTGCTAGATAGCTCCGTTTTTGTTTTAGAGCCAGATATTTTTCTTTACAGCATATACTCCCATTCACTCTGGAATATCAAAACGCAGCATTTAGAAGAAGCGTGTTTCTAACTCACTGAATCTAAACATAGATGTAACTTCTGAAACTGAACAAAAACACAGAAGAGAAGTTTGAAATATACCTTTCTCCTGTGTTTTAGAAGCAGTCTTACTGCTAATTCTTATATGCCTGTATATGGCTGGAAATATCCGTTTCTGGATTCTACAAAGAAAAGGTTTCTGAACTGCAACATACACAAATCAGTTTAACTCTCTAAGTTGATTGTACACCTTGACAACCATTCGGCTAGATAGCTATATTTTTGTTTTAGAGCCAGATATTTCTCATTACAGCCTATACTCCCATTCACTCTGCAATATCCAAACGCAGCTTTTAGAAGAAACGAGTTTCTAACTTGCTGAATCTAAACATAGATCCAACTTCCTAAAGTGAACCAGCACACAGCAGAGCAGTTGGAAATATAAGTTTCTCATGTGTTTTAGACGCTGTCTTACTGCTAATTCTTATATGCCTGTATATTGTTGGAAATATCTGTTTCCAGATTCTCAAATGAAAGGATTTCTGAAGTGCTGCATACACACATCAGTTTAAGTCTGCAAGTTGAATGTACTCCTTGAGAACAATTCTACCAGATAGATCCGTTTTGGTTTTAGACCATATATTTCTCATTGCAACATATAGCCCCTTTCCCCCTGGAATATCCAAACGCTGCTTTTAGAAGAAACGTGTTTCTAACTCGCTGAATCTAAACGTAGATGCAACTTCCTAAGGTGAACCTACACACAGCAGACCAGTTTCAAATATACGTTTCTCCTGTGTTTTAGACACAGTCTTGCTGCTAATTTTTTTATGCCTGTATATGGCTGGAAATATCCTTTTCAAGATTCTCCCAAAAAAGTGTTTCTGAACTGCTGCATACATACGTCAGTTTAACTCTGTATGTTGAACGTAAACCTTGACAACCATTCTACTAGATAACTCCGTTTTTGTTTTAGAGCTAGATATTCCTCATTACAGCTTATACTCCCATTCACACTGGAATATCCAAACGCAGCTTTTAGAAGAAACGTATTTCTATCTCGCTGAATCTAAATATAGATGCAACTTCCTAAGGTGAACCAACACACAGCACAGCAGTTTGAAAAAAACGTTTCTCCTGTATTTTAGACGCAGTTTTACTGCTAATGCTTATATGTCTGTATTTTGCTGGAAATATCCGATTCTAGGTTCTCCCAAGAAAGACTTAGTGAACTGCTACATACACACATGTTTAGCTCTGTAAATTGAACGTTCACATTGACAACAATTCTGCTAGATAGCTTGGTTTTAGTTTTAGAGCCAGATACATCTCATTACAGCCTATATTTCCATTCACTCTGGAATGTCCAAATGCAGCTTTTAGAAGAAAGGTGTTTCTAACTCGCTGGTTCTAAACATAGATGCAACTTCCTAAGGTGAACGAGTACAAAGTAGAGAAGTTTGAAATATACGTTTCTCCTGTGTTTTACACGCAGTCTTACTGCTAATTCTTATATGCCTGCATATGGGTGGGAATATCTGTTTCTATGTTCTTCAAAGAAAAGGTTTCTGAACTGCTGCTGCACACACACATCTGTTTAACTCTGTAAGTTCATTGTACACCTTGACAACCATTCTGCTAGATAGCTCAGTTTTTATTTTAGAGCCAGATATTTCACATTACAGCCTATACTCCCATTCACTCTGGAATATCCAAATGCAGCTTTTAGAAGAAACGTGTTTCCAATGCGCTGAATCTGAACATAGATCCAACTTCCTAAGGTGAATGAACACAAAGCAGAGCTGTTTGAAATATACATTTCTCCTCTGTTTTACATGCAGTCTCACTGCTAATTCTTATATGCAAGTATATCCCTGGAAATATGTTTCTAGATTCTCCAAAGAAAGGGTTTCTGAACTGCAGCACACACACATCAGTTTAACTCTATACGTTGATTATACGCTTCGACAACAATTCTGCTAGAGAGCTCCGTTTTTGTTTTAGAGCCAGTATTTCTCATTACAACCTATATTCCCATTCACTCTGGAATATTCAAACGCAGCTTTTATAAGAGATAGCAAGGGGAGAAATGCCAGATGTAGGTGATGCGGAGGAAGGCAGCAAATCTCACTGCCACATGTGTACCTATGCAACAATTTTGCATGTTCTTCACATGTACCCCAAAACCTAAAATGTAATAAAATAAATAAATGGGAAAAAGAAATAAAAGAAACCTGTTTCTAACCTGCTGAATCTAAACATAGATGCAACTTCCTAAGGTGAACGAACATAAAGCAGAGCTGTTTGAAATATACGTTTCTCCTGTGTTTTACTCACAGTCTTACTGCTAATTCTTGTAGGCCTGTATATGGCTGGAAATATCTGTTTCTTTATTCTCCAAAGAAAGGCTTTCTGAACTGCTGCACACACACATCAGTTTTATTCTGTAAGTTGATTGTACACCTTGACAACAATTCTGCTAGATAGCTCCGTTTTTGTTTCAGAGCCAGGTATTTTTCATTACATCCTGTACTCCCTTTCACTCTGGAATATCCCAACGCAGCTTTTAGAAGGAAACTGTTTCTAACTCGCTGAATCTAAACATAGATGCAACTTCCTAAGGTGAACAAAGACAATGCAGAGCTGTTTGAAGTATACGCTTCTCCTGTGTTTTCCACGCAGTCTTAATGCTAATTCTTATATGCCTGTATATGTCTCGAAATGTCTCTTTCTAGATTCGTGGAAGAAAGGGTTTCTGAAGTGCTGCACACACAAATCAGTTTAACACTGTAAGTTGATTGTACACCTTGACAACCATTCTGCTATAGCTCCGTTTTTGTTTTAGAGCCAGATATTTCTCTTCACAGCCTACCATTCACTCTGCAGTATCCAAACGCAGCTTTTAGATGAAACGTGTTTCTAACTCGCTGAATCTAAACATATATGCAACTTCCTAAGGTGAACGAACACAAAGCAGAGCAGTTTGAAATATATGTTCCTCCTGTGTTTTACACTCAGCCTTACTGCTAACTCTTATATGCCTGTATACGGCTGGAAATATCTGTTTCTAGATTCTCCAAAGAATGGGTTTCTTAACTGCTGCACACACACATCTGTTTAACTCTGTAAGTTGATTGCACACCTTGACCACCAGTCTGAGAGTTAGTGCCGTTTTTGATTTAGAGCGAGATAATCCTCATTACAGCCTATACTCTCATTCACTCTGGAATATGCAAAAGCAGCTTTTAGAAGAAACATGTTTCTAACTCGCTGAACCTAAACGTAGATGCAACTTCCTAAGGTGAACCAACACACAGCAGAGTAGCTTGAAGTATACATTTCTCCTGTGTTTTAGACGCAGTCTTACTGCTAATTCTCATATTCCTCTATATGGCTGGACATTCCCTCTGGAATATCCAAATGCTGTTTTTAGAAGAAACATGTTTCTAACTCGCTGAATCTAAACATAGATGCAGCTTCCTAAGGTGAACCAACCCACAGCAGAGCACTTTGAAATATACGTTTCTCCTGAGTTTTAGATGCAGTCTTACTGCTAATTCTTATATGCCTCTATATGGCTGGACATTCTCTCTCGAATAACCAAACGCTGCTTTTAGAACAAACGTGTTACTAACTAGCTGAATCTAAACATAGATGCAACTTCCTAAAGGGACCAACAGACATCAGAGCAGTTTGAAATATACGTTTCTCCTGTGTTTTAGATGCAGTCTTACTGCTAATTCTTACATGCCTGTCTATGACTGGAAATATCCATTTCTAGATTCTCCCAGGAAAGGGTTTCTGAACTGTTACATATACACATCAGTTTAACTCTGTAAGCTGAATGTACACCTTGACAACCATTCTGCTAGATAGCTCCGTTTTTGT
>NW_022437249.1:98604-105551 GCF_009761245.1 Sapajus apella
AACCAACACACAGCAGACCAGTTTGAAATATACGTTTCTCCTGAGTTATGGACGCAGTCTTACTCCTAATTCATATATGCCTGTATATGGCTCGAAATATCCGTTTCTGGATTCTCCAAGGGTAGCGTTTCTGAATTGCTACATACACACATCAGGTTAAGTCTTCAAGTTGAATGGACATCTTGACAACCATTCTGCTAGATAGCTCCGTTTTCTGTTTTAGAGCCACATATTTCTCATTACAACATATTCTCCCATTTGCTCTAGAATATCCAAATGCAGCTTTTAGAAGAAACCTGTTTCTGACTCGCTGAATCTAAACGTAGATGCAACTTCCTAAAATGAACCTACACACAGCAGAGCAGTTTGAAATATACGTTTCTCTGGTGTTTCACACACAGCCTTACTGCTAATTCCTATATGGCTGTATAGGGCTGGAAATATCCCTTTCTAGATTTTCCAAAAAAATGGTGTCTGAACTGCTACATACACACATCAGTTTAACTGAGTAAGTTGAATGAACACCTTGACAACCATTCTGCTAGATAGCACCGTTATTGCTTTTGATCGAGATATTTCTCATTACAGCATGTACTCCCATTCACTCTGGAGTATCCAAATGCAGCTTTCAGAAGAATCGTGTTTCTAACTCGCTGAATGTAAACGTAGATACAACTTCCTAAGGTGAACGAACACACAACAGAGCAGTTTGAAATATACATTTTTCCTGTGTTTTAACGCAGTCTTACTGCTAATTCATGTATGCTTGTATATGGCTGGAAATATCCGTTTCCAGATTTTCCTAAGAAAGGGTTTCTGAACCAGTACATACACACATCAAGTTAAGTCTTCAAGTTGAATGTACACCTTAACAACCATTCTGCTGGATAGCTCCGTTTTTGCTTTAGAGCCAGATATTTCTCATTACAGAATGTAGCCCCATTCCCTCTGGAATATCCAAAGGCTGGTTTTAGAAGAAACGTATTTCTAACTCTCGGATTCTAAACATAGATGCCACTTCCTAAGGAGAAGGAACACACAGCAGAGCAGTTTGAAATATACGTTTCTCCTGTGCTTAGTACGCAGTATTACTTCTAACTCTTGCATGCCCTTATATAGCTGGAAATAGCGGTTTCCAGATTCTCCAACAAAAGGGTTTACGAACTGCGACATGCACACATTAGTTTAAGTCTGCAAGTTGAATGTACACATTGACAACCATTCTGCTACGTAGCTCCGTTTTTGTTTTTGAGCCAGATATTTCTCACTACAGTGTATAGCCCCATTCCCCCTAGAATATACAAACGTTGCTTTTAGAGGAAACATGTTTTTAACTTGCTGAATCTAAACATAGATACAACTTCCTAAGGTGAACCTACACACAGGAGACCAGTTTGAAATGTACGTTTCTCCTGTGTTAGACACAGTCTTCCTTCTAATTCTTATATGCCTGTATATGGCTGGAAATATCCGTTTCTACATTATCCAAAGAAAGTGTTTCTGAACTGCTACATACACACATCAGTTTAAATCTGTAAGCTGAATGTACACCTTGATAACCATTCTGCTAGATAGCTTATTTTTTGTTTTAGAGCCAAATATTTCTCATTACAGCATGTACTCCCATTCACTCTAGAGTATCCCAATGCAGCTTTCAGAAGTAACGTGTTTCTATCTCAATGAATGTAAACGTAGATACAAATTCCTAAGGTGAACGAGCACACAGCAGAGTAGTTTGAAATACACATTTCTCCAGTGTTTTAGACGCAGTCTTACTGCTAATTCTTATATGGCTGTATATGGCTGGAAATATCCGATTCCACATTCTCCAAAGAAAGGGTTTCTGAACTGCGACATACACACTTCAGTTTAACACTGTAAGTTGAATGTATACGTTGAGAACCATTCTGCTGGATAGCTCCGTTTTTGCTTTAGAGCCAGATATTTCTCATTACAGAATATAGCCCCATTCCCTCTGTAATATCCAAACGCTGCTTTTAGAAGAAATACTGTTTCTAACTCGCTGAATCTAAACATAGATGCAACTTCCTAAGGTGAACCAACACACAGCAGAGGAATTTGAAATATATGTTTCTCCTCAGTTTTAGACACAGTCTTACTGCTAATATATGGATGCCTGTATATGGCTGGAAATATCCGTTTTTACATTCTCCAAATAAAGGGTTTCTGAACTTCTACATACACACCTCAGTTTAAGTCTGCAAGTTGAATGTACACCTTGACAACCATTCTTCTAGATAGCTCTGTTTTTGTTTTAGAGCGAGATATTTCTCACTACAGCATATAACCACATTCCCCCTGGAATATCCAAACGCTGCTGTTAGAAGAAAAGTATTTCTAACTCGCTGAACCTAAACATAGATGCAACTTCCTAAGCTGAACAAGCAAAGGGCAGAGCAGTTTGAAATATACGTTTCTCCTGTGTTTTAGATGCAGTCTTACTGCTAATTCTTACATGCTTGTATATAGCTGGAAAAATCCGTTTCTAGATTCTCCAAAGAAATGGTTTGTGAACTGCGACATACACACATCAGTTTAAGTCTGCAAGTTGAATGTACACCTTGACAACCATTCTGCTATATAGCTCCGTTCTTGTTTTGGAGCCAGATATTTCTCATTACAACATATAGCTCCATACCCTCTGGAATATCCAAACGCAGCTTTTGAAAGAAATGTGTTTCTAACTCTCTGAATATAAACATAGATGCAACTTCCTAAGGTCAACCAAATTACAGTGGAGCAGTTTGAAATATACGTTTGTCCTGAGTTTTAGATGCTGTTATTGCTAATTCATATATGTCTGTATATGGCTGGAAATATCCAGTTCTAGATTCTCCAAAGAAACGGTTTCTGAACTGGATCATACACACATCAGTTCACCTCTGTAAGATGAATGTACACCTTGAGAACCATTCTGCTAGATAGCTCCGTTTTTGTTTTAGAGCCAGATATTTCTCATTACAGCATATACTCCCATTCACTCTTGAATATCGAAACGCAGCTTTTAGAAGAAAAGTCTTTCTAAATCCCTGAATCTAAACATAGATTCAACTTCCTAAGTTGAACCTAGACACAGCAGAGCAATTTGAAATATACGATTCTCCTGTGTTTTACACGCAGTCTTACTACTAATTCTTATATGCCTCAATATGGCTGGAAATTCCCTGTGGAATAGCAAAACGCTGCTTTTAGAAGAAACGTGTTTCTAACTTGCTGAATCTATACATAGATGCAACTTCCTAAGGTGAATGAACACAAAGCAGAGCAGCTTGAAATATACGTTTCTTCTGTGTTTTAGACGCAGTCAGACTGCTAATTCTTATATGCCTGTATATGACTGGAAATATCCTTTTCAAGATTCTCCAAAGAAAGGGTTTCTGAACTGCTACATATGCACATCAGTTTAAGTCTTCAAGTTGAATTTGCACCTTGACAACCATTCTGCTAGATAATTCCGTTTTTGTTTTACAGCCAGATACTTTTCATTACAGCATGTATGCCCGTTCACTCTAGAATATCCAAGTGCTGCTTTCAGAAGAAACGTGCTTCTAACTCGCTGAAACTAAACATAGATGCAACTCCCTAAGGTGAATGAACTCACAGCAGAGCAGTTTGAAATATGCGTTTCTCCTGAGTTTTAGATGCAGTCTTACTGCTAATTCTTATATACCTGTATATGGCTGGAATTATCCGTTATTAGATTCTCCAAAGAAAGGGTTTCTGAACTGCTACATACACACATCAGTTTAACTCTGTAAGTTGAATTTACACCTTGACAAACATTCCACTAGATAGCTCCGTTTTTGTTTTAGAGCCAGATATTTCTCATTACAGCATGTACTCCCGTTCACTCTATAGTATCCAAATGCAGCTTTCAGAAGAAACGTGTTTCTAACTCGCTGAATCTAAACGTAGATGCAACTTGCTAAGGTGAACGAACACACAGCAGAGCTGTTTGAAATATACATTTCTCCTCTGTTTTAGACGCAATCGTGCTGTTAATTTTTATATGCCTGCATATGGCCGGAAATATCCGTTATTACATTCTCCCAAGAAAGGGTTTCTGAACTGCGACATACACACATCAGTTTAAGTCCTCAAGTTGAATGTACACCTTGAAAACCATTCTGCTAGGTAGTTCCGTTTTTGTTTTACAGCCAGATAATTCTCATTACATCATATAGCCCCATTTCCTCTGGAATATCCAAACACTGCTTTTAGAAATAACGTGTTTCTAACTCGATGAATCTCAACATAGATGGAACTTCCTAAGGTGAACCAACACACAGCAGAACAGTTTGAAATGTACATTTCTCCTGTGTTTTAGACGCAGTCTTACTGCTAATTCTTATATGCCTGTATACGGCTAGAAATATCCGTTTCTAGATTTTCCAAAGAAAGTGTTTCTGAACTGCTACATACACACATCAGTTTAACTCTGTAAGTTGAATGTACACCTTGACAAAGATTCTGCTAGATAGCTCCGTTTTTGTTTTAGAGCCAGATATTTCTCATTATAGCATGTACTTCCATTCACTCTGGAGTATCCAAATGCAGCTTTCAGAACAAACGTGTTTCTAACTCGCTGAATCTAAATGTAGATGCAACTTCCTAAGGTGAATGACACACAACAGAAGAGTTTGAAATATGCGTTTCTCCTCTGTTTTAGACACAGTCTTACTGCTAGTTCTTATATGACTGTATATGGCTGGAAATATCCTTTCTGAGATTGTCGAAATGAAGGATTTCTGAACTGTGACATATATAAATCAATTTAAGTCTTCAAGTTGAATGTACACGTTGACAACCATTCTGCTAGATAGCTCCGTTTTTGTTTTACAGCCAGATATTTCTCATTACAGCATGTACTCTGATTCACTCTAGAGTATCCAAATGCAGCTTTCAGAAGAAACGTGTTTCTAACTCGCTGAATCTAAATGTAGGTACAACTTCCTAAGCTGAACGAACTCTCAGCAGAGCAGTTTGAAATATATGTTTCTCCTGCGTTTTAGATGCAGTCTTACTGCTAATTCTTATATACCTGTATATGGCTGGAATTATCCGTTTCTAGATGTTCCCAAGAAAGGGTTTCCTAACTGCTGCATACACACATCGGTTTAACTCTGTAAGGTGAATGTACACCTTGACAACCATTCTGCTAGGTAGCTCCATTTTTGTTTTCGAGCCAGATATTTATCATTACAGCATGTACTCCCGTTAACTCCGGAGTATCCAAATGAAGCTTTCAGAAGAAACGTGTTTCTGACTCGCTGAATCTAAACATAGATGCAACTTCCTAAGGTGAATCTACACACAGCAGACCAGTTGGAAATATATGTTTCTCCTGTGTTTTAGGCGCAGTCTTACTGCTAATTCTTAAATGCCTGAATACGGCTGGAAATATCCGTTTGTAGATCCTCCAAAGAAACAGTTTCTGAAATACTACATATACATATCAGTTTAACTTTGTAAGTTGAATGTACACCTTGACATCCATTCTGCTAGATAGCTCCGTTCTTGTTTTAGAAGCAGATATTTCTCATTACACCACATAGCCCCATTCCCCCTGGAGTAGCCAAACGCTGCTTTTAGAAGCAACGTGTTTCTAACTCGCTGAATCTAAACATAGATACAACTTCCTAAGGTGAACCTATACACATCAGACCAGTTTGAAATATGTCTCTAATGTGTTTTACACGCAGTCTTACTGCTTATTCTTATATGCTTGTATACGGTTGGAAATATCCTTTTCTAGATTCTCCAAAGAAAGGGTTTCTGAACTGCTACATAGAGACATCAGTTTAACTCTGCAAGTTTAATGTACACCTTCACAACCATTCAGCAAGATAGCTCCGTTTTTGTTTTAGAGCCAGATATTTTTCATAACAGCTTATTCTCCCATTCACTCTGAAGTATCCAAACGCAGTTTTAGAAGATATGTGTTTCTATGTCGTTGAATCTAAATATAGATGCAACTTCCTATGCTGAAGGAACATACAGCAGAGCATTTTGAAATATACGTTTCTCCTGTGTTTTAGACGCAGTCTTAATGCTAATTCTTATATGCTTGCATATGGCTGGAAATATACCTTTCTAGATTCTCCAAAGAAAGTGTTTCTGAACTGCTGCATACACACATCAGTTTACCTCTACAAGTTGAATGTAAACCTTGACAACCATTTTGCTAGATAGCTCCGTTTTTGTTTTAGAACCATAGATTTCTCATTACAGCATATAGCCCCATTACCTCTCGAATATCCAAACACTGCTTTTAGAAGAAACGTGTTTCTAACTCGCTGAATCTAAACATAGATGCAACTTCCTAAGGTGAACCAACACACAGTGGAGCAGTTTGAAATATACGTTTCTCCTATGTTTTAGACGCAGCCTTACTGCTAATTCTTTTATGCCTGTATACTGCTGGAAATATCTGTTTCTAGATTCTCCAAAGAAAAGTTTTCGGAACTGGTAAATAGACACATCAGTTTAGCTCTGTAAGATAAATGGACACCTTGACAACTATTCTGCTAGACAGCTCCGCTTTTTTTTTTTTTAGAGCCGGATATTTGTCATTACAGCACATACTCCCATTCACCCTGGAATATCCAAACGCAGCTTTTAGAAGAAACGTGTTTCTAACTCGCTGAATCTAAACATAGATGCAACTTCCAAAGGTGAATAAACACACAGCAGAGCAGTTTGAAATATACTTTTCTCCTACGTTTTAGACGCAGTCTTACTGCTAATTCTTATATGCCTGAATACGGCTGAAAATATCCGTTTCTAGGTTCTCAAAAGAAAGGGTTCCTGAACTGCTACATAAACACGTCAATTTAACTCTGTAAGTTGAATGTGCACCTTGACAATCTTCTGACAGATAGCTACTTTTTTGTTTTAGAGCCAGATATTTCTCATTACAGCTTATA
>NW_022437249.1:105651-117799 GCF_009761245.1 Sapajus apella
CTGCTACATACACAGATCAGTTTAATTCTGCAAGTTGAATGTACACATCGACAGCCATTCTGCTGGATAAAACCATTTTTGTTTTACAGCCAGATATTTCTTATTACACCATAGAGCGCCATTCCCTCGGGAATACCCAAACGCTGCTTTTAGAAGAAAAATGTTTCTAAGTCGCTGAATCTAAACATAGATGCAACTTCCTAACGAGATCGAACACACAGCAGAGCATTTGAAATATAGGTTTCTCCTTTGTTTTAGACGCAGTCTTCCTGCTAATTCTTATATGCCTGTATATGGCTTGAAATATCCATTTCTATATTCTCCAAAGAAAGGGTTACTGAACCGCTACATACACACAGCAGTTTAACTCTGTAAGTTGAATGTGCACTTTGACAACCATTTTGTTAGATACCCCCGCTTTTGTTTTATAGCCAGATATTTCTCATTACACCATATAATCCAATTCACTCTGGAATATCCAAACTCAGCTTTTAGAAGAAACGTGTCTCTAACTCGCTGAATCTAAATATAGATGCAACTTCCTAAGGTAAACCAACACACAGCAGAGCAGTTTGAAATATGCGTTTCTCCTGTGTTTTAGATGCAGTCTTACTGCTTATTCTTATGTGCCTTTATATGGCAGGAAATATTCGTTTCTAGATTCTCCAAAGTAAGGGTTTCTGAACTGCTACATCCACACATCACTTTAACTCTGTAAGTTGAATGTACACCTTGACAACCATTCTGCAAGATAGCTCCGTTTTTGTTTTAGATCCAGATATTTTTCATTACTGCATATAGCCACATTCCCTCTGGAATATTCAAATGCTTCTTTTAGAAAAATGTGTTTCTAACTCGCTGAACCTAAACATAGATGCAGTGTCCTAAAGTCAACCAACACACAGCAGAGCAATTTGAAATATACGTTTCTCCTCTGTTTTAGACGCAGTCTTACTGATAATTCTTATATGCCTGTATAAGGCTGGAAATATCTGTTTCTAGATTCTCCAAAGAAAGGGTTTCTGAACTGCTACATACACATATCAGTTAACTCTGCAAGTTGAATGTACATCTTGACAACCATTCTGCTAGATAGCTCCGTTTTTGTTTTAGAGCAAGATATTTCTCATTACAGCCCATAGCCCCATTCCCTCTGGTATATACAAATGGTGCTTTTAGAAGAAACGTGTTTCTATCTCGCTGAATCTAAATAGATGCAACTTCCTAAGGTGAACCAACACACTGCAGAGCAGTTTGAAATATACGTTTCTCCTGTGTTTTAGACGCAGTCTTACTCCTGATTCTTATATGCCTGTATATGGCTGGAAATATTCATTTCCAGATTCTCCAAAGAAAGGGTTTCTGAACTGTTACATACACACATCAGTTTAAGTCTTCAAGCTGAATGTACACCTTGACAAACATTCTGCTAGATAGCTCCGTTTATGTTTTAGTGCCAGATATTTCTCATTACAGCCTATAATCCCATTCACTCTGGAATATCCAAACGCAGCTTTTAGAAGAAACATGTTTCTATGTTGCTGAATCTAAACATAGGTGCAACTTCCTAAAGTGAACCACGACACAGCAGAGCAGTTTGAAATATACGTTTCCCCTGTGTTTTAGACGCAGTCTTACTGCTAATTCTTATATGCCTATATATAGCTGGAAATATCCGTTTCTAGATTCTCCAAAGAAAAGGTTTGTGAAGTGCTGCATAGACACTTCAGTTTAACTCTGCAAGTTGAATATACACCTTGATAAGCATTCTGCTAGATAGCTCCATTTTTGCTTTAGAGACAGATATTTCTCATTACAGCATATAGCCCCATTCCCTCTGGAATATCCAAATGCTGATTTTAGAAGAAACGTGTTTCTAACTCGCTGAATCTAAACACAGTTGCAAATTCCTAAGGTGAACCAACACACAGCAGAGCAGTTTGAAATATACGTTTCTCCAGTGTTTTAGACATAGTCTTACTGCTAATTTTTATATGCATGTATACAGCTGGAAATATCCATTTCTAGATTCTCAGAAGGAAGGGTTTCTGACCTGCTACATACACACATCAGTTTTACTCTGTAGGTTGAATGCACACTTTGACAACCTTTCTGCTAGACAGCTACGTTTCTTGTTTAGAGCCAGATATTTCTCATTACAGCATGTCCTTGCAATTACTCTGGAGTATACAAATGCAGCTTTTAGAAGAAACGTCTTTGTAACTCAGTGAATCTAAACATAGATGCAACTTCCTAAGGTGAACGAACACACAGCAGAGCAGTTTGAAATATACGTTCCTCCTGTGTCTTAGAGGCTGTCTTACTGCTAATTAATATATGCCTGTATATGGCTTGAAATATCTGTTTCTGTATTCTCCAAAAAAAAAAGGGTTTCTGAACTGCTACTTACACACATCAGTTTACCTTTGTACGTTGAATGTACAGCTTGACAACCATTCTGCTAGACAGCTCGGTTTTGTTTTAGAGACAGATAATTCTCATTACAGCATCTACTCCCATTCACTGTGGAATATCCTAACGCAGCTTTTACAAGAAACGTGTTTCTAACTTGCTGAATCTCAACATAGATGCAACTTCCTAAAGTGAACAAACACACAGCAGAGCAGTTTGAAATATGCTTTTCCCCTGAGTTTTATGCACTGTCTTACTGCTAATTCTTATATACCTGTATATGGCTGGAAATATCCGTTACCAGATTCTATAAAGAAAGTGTTTCTGAACTGTTACATACACACATCAGTTTAACTCTGTAAGTTGAATGTACACCTTGACAACCTTTCTGCTAGATAGCTTCCTTTTTCTTTTAGAGCCATATATTTCTCATTATAGCATGTACTCCCAATTATTCTGGAGTACCCAAATGCAGCTTTCAGAAGAAACGTGTTTCTAACTCGCTGAATCTAAATATAGATGCAACTTCCTAAGCTGAAACTACAAACAGCAGAGCAGTTTGAAATATACGTTTCTCCTGTGTTTTAGACGCAGTCTTACTGCTAATTCTTACATGCTTGCATTTGGCTGGAAATATCCGTTTCTAGATTCTCCAAAGAAAGGTTTTCTGAACTGCTACAAACACACATCAGTTTAACTCTGTAAGTTGAATGTAAACCTTTACAAACATTCTGCTAGACAGCTCCGTTTTTTTTCCAAAGTGAGATATTTCTCATTACACCCTATAACCCCATGCCCTCTGGCATATCCAAACTCTGCTTTTAGAAGAAACGTGTTTCTAACTCCCTGAATCTAAACATAGATGCGACGTCCTAAGGTGAACCAACACACAGCAGAGCAATTTGAAATACACGTTTCTCCTCTGTTTTAGAAGCAGTCTTACTTCTAATTCATGTATGCCTGTATATGGCTAGAAATATCCGTTTATAGATCCCTAAAGGAAAGGGTTTCTGATCTAGTATATAAACACATCAGTTTAATTATGCAAGTTGAATGCACACCTTGACAACCATACTGCTAGATAGCTCCGTTTTTGTTTTAGAGACAGATATTTTTCATTACATCATATATTCCATTCACTCTGGAATATCCGAACTCAGTTTTTTGAAGAAACATGTTTCTAACTCGTTGAATCTAAACATAGATGCAACTTCCTAAGGTAAACGAACACACAACAGAGCCGTTTGAAATATACATTTTTCCTGTGTTTTAGACACAGTCTTACTGCTAATTCTTATATGCCTGTATATGGCTGGAAATATCCATTTCAACATGTTCCAAGGAAAGGGTATCTCAATTGCTACATACACACGTCAGTTTAACTCTATAAGTTGAATTTATACAGTGATCACCATTCTGCTACATAGTTCCGTTTTTGTTTTAGAGCCAGATATTTCTTATTACAGCATATAGCCCCTTTCCCTCTGGAATATCCAAATGCTGATTTTAAAAGAAACGTGTTTCTAACTCGCTGAATCTAAACATAGATGCAACTTCCTTAGGTGACCGAACAAACAGCAGAACAATTTCAAATTTACTTTTCTCCTGTGTTTTAGACGCAGTGTTACTGCTAATTCTTATATGCCTGTATGTGGCGGGAAATATCCGTTTTTAGATACGCCAAAGAAAGGGTTTCTGAACTGCTACATACACAAGTCAGTTTAAGTATCCAAGTTGAATGTACACCTAGACAACCATTCTGCTAGATAGCTCCGCTTTGTTTTAGAGCTAGATATTTCTCATTACCACATATAGCCTCATTCCCCCTGGAATATCCAATCGCTGCTTTTAGAAGAAACGCGGTTCTAACTCGCTGAATCTAAACATAGATGCAACTTACTAAGGTGAACCTACACACAGCAGACCAGTTTGAAATATACGTTTCTTCTGTGTTTTAGACGCAGTCTTACTGCTTATTCTTATATGTTTGTATATGGCTGGAAATATCTCTTTCTAGATTCTCCAAAGAAAGGGTTTCTGAACTGCTACATACACACATCAGTTTAACTCTGTAAGTTGAATGTACACATTGACAACCATTCTGCTAGATAGCTCTGTTTTTGTTTTAGACCCAGGCATTTCTCATTACAGCATGTCTCCGATTCACTCTGGAGTATCCAAACGCAGCTTTCAGAAGAAACGTGTTTCTAACTCCCTAAATCTAAACATAGATGCAAATTCCTAAGGTGAACGAACACACAACAGAGCAGTTTGAAATACACGTTTCTCCTGTGTTTTAGACGCAGTCTTACTGCGAATTCTAATATGCCTGTATATAGCTGGAAATATCTGTTTCTAGATTCTCCAAAGAAAGGGTTTCTGAACTGCTACACACACAAATCAGTTTAAGTCTTCACGTTGAATTTACATCTTGACAACCATTCTGCTAGATAGCTCCGTTTTTGTTTTACAGCCAGATATTTCTCTTTACAGCATATAGCCCCTTTCCCTCTGGAATATCAAAACGCTGATTTTAGAAGAAACGTGTTTATAACTCACTGAATCTCAACATAGATGCAACTTCCTAAGGTGAATCAACACACAGCAGAGTAGTTTGAATTATACGTTTCTTCTGTGTTTTAGGCGCAGTCTCACTGCTAATTCTTACATGACTGTATATTACTGGAAATATTCGTTTCTAGATTCTCCAAAGAAAGGGTTTCGGATCTGCTACATACACACATCAGTTTAACTCTCTAAGTTGAATGTACACCTTGACAACCTTTCTGCTAGATAGCTTCCTTTTTCTTTTAGAGCCATATATTTCTCATTATAGCATGTACTCCCAATTATTCTGGAGAATCCAAATGCAGCTTTCAGAAGAAACGTGTTTCTAACTCGTTGAATCTAAACATAGATGCAACTTCCTAAGGTGATCCTACAAAGAGGATACCAGTTTGAAATATACGTTTCTCCTCTGTTTTAGACACAGTCTTACTGCTAATTCATATATGCCTGTATATGGCTGGAATTATCTGTTTCTATATCTCCAAAGAAAGGGTTTCTGAAATGCTACATGCACACATCAGTTTAACTCTGTAACTTCAATGTACCCTTTCAAAACCATTCTCCTAGATAGCTCCGTTTTTGTTTTAGAGCCAGATATTTCTCATTACAGCATATACTCCCTTTCACTCTTTAATATCCAAACGTAGCTTTTAGAAGAAACTTGTTTCTAACTCGCTAAACCTAAACATAGATGCAACTACCTAAGGTGAACCAACACACAGCAGAGGAGTTACAAATATACGTTTCTCCTGAGTTTTAGACCTGTCTTACTGCTAATTCATATATGCCTGTATCAGGCTGGAAATATCCGTTTAACGTTTCTCCAAAGAAAGGGTTTCGAACTGCTACATTCACACATCAGTTTAACTCTGTAAGTTGAATGTACCTCTTGACAACCATTCTGGTAGATAGCTCCGTTTTAGTTTTAGAGCCAGATATTTCTCATTACAACTTATACTCCCATTCACTCTGGAATATCCAAACACAGCTTATAGAAGTAACATATTTCTAACTCGCTGAATCTAAACTTACATGTATCTTACTAACATGAACCTACACACAGCAGAGCAGTTTGAAATATACATTTCTCCCGTATTTTCTATGCAGTATTACTGCTAATTCTTATATGCCTGTATATGACTGGAATTATCCGTTTCTAGATTCTCCCAAGAAAGTGTTTCTGAACTGCTACATACACACGAGTCTACCTCTGTGATTTGAATGTACACCTTGACATCCATTTTGGTAGATAGCTCCGTTTTTGTTTTAGAGCCAGATATTTCTCACTGCAACGTGTACTACCATTCACTCTGGAGTATTCAAATTCAGCTTTCAGAAGAAACGTATTTCTAACTCAATGAATCTAAACATAGATGAAACTTCCTAAGGTGACCGAACACACAACAGAGCCATTTGAAATATACGTTTCCTGTGGTTTAGACGGAGACTTACTGCTAATTCTTATATACCTGTATATGGTTGGAAATATCCGTTTCTAGATTGTCCAAACAATGGGTTTCTGAACTGCTACATACACACATCAGTTGAAGTCGGCAAGTTGAATGTACACCTTGACAACCATTCTGCTAGGTAGCTCCTTTTTTGTTTTAGTGCCAGATATTTCTCATTACAGCATATACTACCATTCACTCTGGAATATCCAAACGCAGCTTTTAGAAGAAACTTGTTTCTAACTCGCTGAATCTAAACATAGGTGAAACTTCCTAAGGTGAATGAACACACAGCAGAGCAGTTTGAAATATACGTTTCTCCTGTTTTTTAGACGCAGTCTTACTGCTAATTCTCATATGCCTGTATATTCTCAACTGCTACATACACACATCAGTTGAAGTCTGCAAGTTGAGTGTACACATTAGGAGTATCCAAATGCAGCTTTCAGAAGAAACGTATTTCTAGCTCGCTGAACTAAACATGGATGCAACTTCCTAAGGTGAACGAACACACAACAGAACAGTTTGAAATATACGTTTCTACTATGCTTTAGGTGCTGTCTTACTGCTAATTCCTATATGCCTGCATACGGCTGGAAATATCCGTTGGTAGATTCTCCAAAGAAATGGTTTCTGAACTGCTACATACACACATCAGTTTATCTCTTTAAGTAGAATGTACACCTTGACAATCATTCTGCTAGATCGCTCCGTTTTTGTTTTAGAGCCAGATATTTCTCGTTACACCCCATACTCCCATTCACTCTGGAATATCAAAATACAGCATTTAGAAGAAACGTGTTTCTAACTCGCTGAATCTAAACACAGATGCAACTTCCTAAGGTGAATAAACAAACAGCAGAACAGTTTGAAATATATGTTTCTATTGTGTTTTAGACGCACTTTACTACTAATTCTTATATGCTATATATGGCCGGAAATATTCGTTTCTAGGTTCTCCAAAGAAAGGGTTTCTGAACTGCTACATACACACAACAGTTTAACTCTGTAAGTGGAATGTACAAGTTGACAATCATTCTGGTAGATAGCTCCGTTTTTCTTTTTTTAGAGCCAGATATTACTCATTGTTGCCCATACTCCCATTCACTCTGGAATATCCAAACGCGACTTTTAGAAGAAACGTCTTTCTATCTCACTGAATCTAATCATAGGTGCAACTTCCTCAGGTGAACAAACACACAGCAGAGCAGTTTGAAATATACGTTACTCTTGTGTTTTAGACGCAGTCTTACTGCTAATTCTTGTATGCCTTTATATGGCTGGAAATATCCGTTTCTAGATTCTCTGAAGATAGGGTTTCTGAACTGCTACATACACACATCAGCTTAACTCTGTAAGTTGAATATACACTTTGACAACAATTATGCTAGATACCTCCGTTTCGTTTTAGAGCCAGATGTTTCTCCTTATAGCATATACTCCCTTTCACTCTGGAATATCCAAATGCAGCTTTCAGAATAAACGTGTTTCTAACTCGCTGAATCTAAACATAGATGCAAATTCAAATGGTGAACAAATACACAGCAGAGCAGTTTGAAATATACGTTTCTCCTGTGTTTTAGATGCAGTCGTACGGCTAATTCTTACATGCCTGTATATGTCTCAAAATATCCGTTTCTAGAATCACCCAAGAAAGGGTTTCTGAACTTCCACATGCTCACATCAGTTTAGCTCTGCAAGTTGAATATACATCTTGACAACTATTCTGCTAGATAGCGCCATTTTTGTTTTAGAGCCGGATATTTCTGGTTAAAACCTATACTCTCATTCACTCTGGAATATCCAAATGCAGCTTTCAGAGGAAACGTCTTTCTAACTCGCTGAATCTAAACATAGATGAAAATTCCTAAGGTGAACGGATACATAGCAGAGCAGTTTGAAATATACGTTTGTCCTGTGTTTTAGACGATGTCTTACTGTTAATTCTTTTTTACCTTTTTATTATTTTTTAATTTTCTTTCCCATTTGTTTATTTTATTGCATTTTAGGTTTTGGTGTACATGTGAAGAACATGCAAGATTTTTCCATAGCTACACACGTGGGAGTGTGATTTGCTGCCTTCCTCCCCATCACCTACATCTGGCATCTCTCCCTGTGCTGTCTCTCCCCAACTTCCCACCCCTCACTGTCCCTCACCTATTTCCCGCCAACTGACCCCAGTGTGTAGCGCTCCCCTCCCTATGTCCATGTGTTCTCATTGTTCAACACCAGCCATTGAGTGAGAACATGCAGTGTTTGATCTTCTGCACTTCTATCAGTTTGCTGAGATTGATGGTTTCGAGGTTCATCCATGTCCCTACAAAGGACACAAACTCATCGTTTTTGATGGCTGCATAATATTCCGTGGTGTATATGTGCCACATTTTCCCTGTGCAGCCTATCATCGATGGGCATTTGTTTTGGTTCCAGGTCTTTGCTATTGTAAACAGTGCTGCAATGAACATTCATGTGCACGTGTCCTTATAGTAGAACAATTTATAATCCTTTGGATATATACCCAGTAATGGGATTGCTGGGTCAAATGGAAATTCTATTTCTAGGTCCTTGAAAAATCGCCACAATGTCTTCCACAATGGTTGAACTAATTTACACTCCCACCAACAATGTAAAAGTGTTCCTATTTCTCCACATCTTCTCCAGCATCTGTTATCTCCAGATTTTGTAATAATCGCCATTCTACCTGGCGTGAGATGGTATCTCAATGTTGTTTTGATTTGCATTTCTCTGATGACCAGTGATGATGAGCATTTTTTCATATGTTTGTTGGCCTCATGTATGTCTTCTTTTGTAAAGTATCTGTTGATATCCTTTGCACACTTTTGAATGGGCTTCTTAGTTTTTTTCTTGTAAATCTGTTTCTTTACTTATTTGGAAATCTGTAAATTTTCTTGTAAATCTGTAAATTTAGTTCTTTGTAAATTCCGGATATCAGCCCTTTGTCAGATGGGTAAACTGCAAAAAATTTTTTCCCATACTGTTGGTTGCCGATTCAGTCTAATGACCTATTTTTTTTTGTTGTGCAGAAGCTGTGGAGTTTGATTAGGTCCCATTTGTCTATTTTGGATTTTGTTGTCAAAGCTTTTGGTATTTTCGTCATGAAGTCCTTGCCTACACCTATGTCCTGAATGGTTTTGCCTAGATTTTCTTCTAGGGTTTTTAATGGTGATAGGACTTATGTTTAAGTCTTTAATCCATCTGGAGTTAATTTTAGTGTAAGGTGTCAGGAAGGGGTCCAGTTTCTGCTTTCTGCACATGGCTAGCCTGTTTTCCCAACACCATTTATTAAACAGGGAATCCTCTCCCCATTGCTTGTTTTTGTCTGGTTTGTCAAAGATCAGATGGTTGTAGATATGTTGCGTTGCGTCCGAGACCTCTGATCTGTTCCATTGGTCTATATCTCTGTTTTGGTATCAGTACCATACTGTTTTGATTACTGTAGCCTTGTAGTATAGTTTGAACTCCGGTTGTGTGATACCTCCCGCTTTGTTCATTTTGCTTAGAATTGCCTTGGGCAATGCGGGCTCTCTTTTGGTTTCATATGAAGTTTAAGGTGGTTTTTTCCAGTTCTGTGAAGAAGGTCATTGGTAGCTTGATGAGGATAGCGTTGAATCTGTAAATTACTTTTGGCAGTATGGCCATTTTCACGATATTGATTCTTCCTAACCATGAACATGAAATGTTTCTCCATCTGTTTGTGTCCTCTCTTATTTCGTTGAGCAGTGGCTTGTAGTTCTCCTTGAAGAGGTCCTTTATATTCCTTGTTAGTTGTATTCCTAGGTATTTTATTCTCTTTGTGGCAATAGTGAATGGAAGTTTCTTCTTGACTAGGCTGTCTTTAAGTCAGTTATTGGAGTATAGGAATGCATGTGATTTTTGCACATTGATTTTGTATCCTGAGACTTTGCTGAAGTTGCTTATCAGTTTCAGGAGATTTGGGGCTGAGGCAATGGGGTCTTCTAGATATACAATCATGTCGTCTGCAAATAGAGACAATTTGACTTCCTCCTTTCCTATTTGAACACTCTTTATTTCTTTTACTTGCCTTATTGCTCTGGATAGAACTTCTAGTAAAATATTGAATAGGAGTGGTGAAAGAGGGCATCCTTGTCTAGTGCCACATTTCAATGGGAATGCTTCCAGTATTTGCCCATTCAGTATGACATTGGCTGTTGGTTTGTCATAAACAGCTTTTATTATTTTGAGATATGTTCCGTCAATACCTACTTTATTGAGGGTTTTTAGCATAAAGGGCTGTTGAATTTTGTCAAAGGCCTTCTCTGCATCAATTGAGATAACCATGTGGTTTTTGTCTTTGGTTCTGTTTATATGGTGAATTATGTTTATAGACTTGCGTATGTTGAACCAGCCTTGCATCCCCGGGATGAAGCCTACTTGATCAAGGTGGATAAGCTTTTTGATGTGCTGTTGCAATCGGCTTGTCAGTATTTTATTGAAGATTTTTGTATCTATGTTCATCATGGATATTGGCCTGAAGTTTTCTTTTCTTGTTCAGTCTCTGCCTGGTTTTGGAATCATGATGATGTTGGTGTCATAAAATGGTTTGGGAAGAATTCCCTCTTTTTGTATTGTTTGGAATAGTTTCAGAAGGAATGGTACCAGCTCCTCTTTGTATGTCTGGTAGAATTCAGCTGTGAACCCATCTGGACCTGGGCTTTTTTTGGGTGGTAAGCTCTTAATTGCTGCCTCAATTTCAGACCTTGTTATGGGTCTGTTCAGGGTTTCGGCTTCTTCCTGGTTTAGGCTTGGCAGGAGGAAAGTGTCCAGGAATTTATCCATTTCTTCCAAGTTTACTAGTTTATGTGCATAGAGTTGTTTGTAATAATCTCTGATGATGGTTTGAATTTCTGTGAAATCTGTGGTGATTTCCCCTTTATCGTTTTTTATTGCATCAATTTGGTTATTCTCTCTTTTCTGTTTATTAATATGGCTAGTGGTCTGTTTTGTTGATCTTTTCAAAAAAGCAGCTCCAGGATTTATTGATTTTTTGAAGGGTTTTTTGTGTCTCTATCTCCTTCAGTTCTGCTCTGATCTTAGCTATCTCTTGTCTTCTGCTAGACTTTGAGGTTTTTTGATCTTGCTCCTCTAGCTCTTTCAGTTTTGACGATAGGGTGTAAATTTTTTATCTCTCCTTGCTTCTCATGTGTTCACTTATTGCTATTTATTTACCTCTAGAGACTGCTTTAAATGTGTCCCAGAGATTCTGGTAAGCTGTGTCTTCATTCTCATTGGTTTCGAAGAACGTCTTTATTTCTGTCTTCATTTCATTGTTTATCCAGTCAACATTCAAGAGCAGGTTGTTCAGTTTCCATGAAGCTGTGCGGTTCTGGGTTAGTTTTTGAATTCTGAGTTCTAACTTGATTGCACTGTGATGTGAGAGACTGTTTGTTATGATTTCCATTCTTTTGCATTTGCTGAGGAGTGATTTATTCCCAATTATGTGATCGACTTTAGAGTAGGTGTGATGTAGTGCTGAGAAGAATGTATATTCTGTGGGTGTGGGGTGGAGAGTTTTGTAAAATCTATTATGTTTGCTTGGTCCAGGTCTGAGTTCAAGTCCTGGATATCCTTGTTAATTTTCTGTCTCGGTGATCTGTCTAACATTGACAATGGGGTGTTAAGGCCTCGCACTATAATTGTGTGGGAGTCTAAGTCTCTTTGTAAGTAATTAAGAACTT
>NW_022437249.1:117899-121933 GCF_009761245.1 Sapajus apella
GCTTGGTAAATCCTCCTCCATCCCTTTATTTTGAGCCTTTGTGTATCTTTGCACGTGAGATGGGTTTCCTGGATACAGCACACTGACAGGTTTTGGCTTTTTATCCATTTTGCCAGTCTGTGCCTTTTGATTGGGGCATTTAGTCCATTTACATTTAGGGTTAATATTGTTATGTGCAAATTTGATACTGCCATTTTGGTGCTAGCTGGGTGTTTTGCCCATTAGTTGATGCAGATTCATCATTGTGTTGATTCTCTTTATTTTTGGCAAGTTTTTGGAGTGGCTAGTACTGATTGTTCCTTTATATGTGTAGAGCTTCTTTCAGGAGCTCTTGTAAAGCTGGCCTGGTGGTGCCGAAATCTCTGAGTACTTGCATGTTCCCAAAGGATTTTATTTTTCCTTCTCTTATGAAGCTTAGTTTGGCTAGATAGGAGATTCTGGGTTGAAAGTTCTTTTCTTTAAGGATGTTGAATATTGGCCCCCACTCTCTTCTGGCTTGTATGGTTTCTGCTGAGACATCTGCTGTGAATCTGATTGGCTTCCCTTTGTGGGTAACCAAAGCTTTCTCTCTGGCTGCCCTTAGTATTTTCTCCTTCATTTCAACCCTGGTGAATCTGACAATTATGTGCCTTGAGGTTGCTCTTCTTGACGAATATCTTTGTGGTGTTCTCTGTATTTCCTGGACTTGAATGTTTGCCTGCCTTGCTAGATTGGGGACGTTTTCCTGGATAATATCCTGAAGAGTATTTTCCAGCTTGGATTCATTCTCTTCATCGCATTGAGGTACGCCTGTCAAACGTAGATTAGGTCTTTTCACATAGTCCCACATTTCTTGGAGACTTTGTTCATTCCTTTTTACCCTTTTTCTCCAGTCTTGCCTTCCCGTTTTATTTCATTGAGTTGATCTTCGACCTCTGATATCCTTTCTTCTGCTTGGTCAATTCGGCTGTTGATACTTGTGCATGCTTCGTGAAGTTCTCATGTTGTGTTTTTCAGCTCCATCAATTCACTTATATTCCTTTCTATTTTGTCCATTCTTGTTAGCATTTCTTCAAATATTTTTTCAACGTTCTTAGTTTCTTTGCATTGGGTTAGAACATGTTATTCAAATTCACAGAAATTTCTTACTACCCACCTGCTGAAGTCTGATTCTGTCATTTCATCACACTTGTTCTCCATCCAACCTTGTACCCTTGCTGGTCAGGAGTTGTGATCCCTTGTAGGAGGAGAGGTGTTCTTTTTTCGAGTGTTTTCACCCTTTTTGCACTGGTTTCTTCTCATCTTTAAGGATTTATCCACCTGTCGACTTTGTAGTTGCTGGCTTTCAGATTGGGTCTCAAATCTTTCAGATTGACATTCTGTTTGTTGATGATGAGGTTATTTCTGTTTCTTGGATTTTCCTTCTGACAGTCTGGCCCCTCTGCTGTAGGTCTCCTGAGGTCCACTCCAGGCCCTGCTTGCCTGTGGTTCACCTGAAGCAGTTGCTGAATAGTAAGGGTTGTTAGCAGTTTTCTTCTGCTATCTTTGCCCCAGAAGGATACCTGCCAAGTGTCAATCTGATCTCTTCTTTATTAGGTGTCTCTTTGGGTATACAGAGGTCAAGGAGCTGCTTGAGGAGATGGTATCTTCTTTATAGGAGCTCAAATGCTGAGCTGTGAGCTCTGTTGTTCATTCAGAGCTGCTGGGCAGGTACGTTTAGGTTCCCTGCTTCAGTAGGACTCATAAACCGCTTTTTGTTCCCAGGTGCTCTGTCCCAGGGATTTAGGGCTTTATGAGTTTTGGTTATGCTGCTGCCTTCTCTTATTTTTTTCCTTCAGAGCTGCCCTGCCCAGCAAGGAAGCAGCCTAGTCACTGTCTGCCTGTAGAGGCTTTGCTGAGCTGCTGTGGGATCCGCCCAACTGCCGAGTGAACTTCCCTGCAGTCCTGTTTATATGGGTGTAGTTAGAACCGCCTCGGCAATGGTGGCCCGCCTCTGTTAAGGCGGAGCCTCTCTGCAGTGGCGGGTTGCCTTGACAACAGTGGGCTGCCTCAGCATTGGCTGACTGCCTCCGTAGTGGCAGGCTGCCTTGGTAATGGTGGATGCCCCTCCCCCACAGAGCTGGACCATCCCAGGTTCAGCAGGGCTTGCTGTGAAATTCTCAATCCAAAGTTTCTGGTTGCTATTCTTTTGTGGGGTTGGGACCAGCCGAGCCTGACCGTCTGGCTCCCTGCCTCAGAGCCTTTTTTAAGTTGGTGTTCCAGTCGCCTGTTGAAGAGGTGCCACGGTGTGTGTTTTTTCCCGTGTAACAACTCACCATGCTGGCTTAAAGAGCGGCACTGAGATTCGTGGCGCTTTTTTTTGCCCTGGAATCTACTGTCCTGGCTCCCTGCTCAGTCCCCTTTTTAAACAGATGAATGGGCGACTTCCCACGGCTCCAATCGCCAGCCAAAAGGGCACCCAGACCTGTGTATTTTGTACAGAGAACCGCTGCTACGGGTGCTGATAAAGCAGTCACACGGGGCAAAGCAGCGGCGCCAGCCTGCACA
This sequence comes from Sapajus apella, assembly GCF_009761245.1. NCBI lineage: Eukaryota > Metazoa > Chordata > Mammalia > Primates > Cebidae > Sapajus > Sapajus apella. The sequence goes on from NW_022437249.1 coordinate 120,426, forward strand.
GCCATGCTGGCCGAAACAGCCGCGCTGGCAACCCGTGGAGCTCCTCCACCTGGGAATTTCCTAGTCTGTGGGCAATAAAAATGCGGCGTCCACTCACCCTCTGCTCTTTCACTGGGAGCTGCAATCCTGAGCTGTTCCTAAACGGCCATCTTGGATCCTCCCCCCCAAAATTTATACAAATACACACACAAACCTGTACTAAAAATGAAACAGCTTTTCTAGCTACCAACAACTTTTTCCCGTTATTGTAACTAGAATATACTGCATAAAATGAGGATCAGGCATTCAAATTAGAAAGTGTGTGTGTGTGTGTGTGTGTGTGTGTGTGTGTGTGTACGCATGCGCATGTGTGTATGTGTGTAAGAGAATGAGACCGAAAACCTTAGTTAACTAGCTGACCAAACTCTTGCTGTCACAGGCCTCCTTCCCCCAACAAAATTTATAAAAATACACACACTGAACTACTAAAAATGAAACAGGTTTTCTAACTGCCAATATAAACAGAAAAAAAAAAGCAGTTCTTTTTATTGATGAGATAGTGGGGAGTATAAAGAAGCTGACCCCAAAACAGCCTCTCCAAGCCCAAGGCCAGATGAGGCAGAATGACCACCACAAAGCTGCATAATGTTTCCAGAGGATGACATCACCCACAGGACATGAATGATACACTTTGGATGTTTGTCCCTTCCACGTATTATGTTAAAATGTGATCCAAAATGTTAGAGGTGGCGCTTAGTGGGAGGAGCTTCCATCATAGGGATGGATCCTCCACAAATATCTTAGTGTTCTCCGCATGGTAATAAGTGAGTTCTCACTTTGTTAGTTCATGTGAGAGTTGATTGTTGGAAGTCTGACACCTCCTCTCACCACATGACATGTCTTCTCCCCCTTTGCCTTCTGCTGTGATTGCAAGATTATTGAGGCCTTGACCAGAAGCACATGTTGGTGTCATGCTTCCTGTAGAGTCTGCAGAAGTGTGAGTAAAATAAATCCCTTTTATTTATAAATTACCCAGTCTCTGGTATTTATAGCAATGGAAAATTGACTGATACAGGGCACTTGCCTGTTGCTTGGTGCTCATACAATTTCTTATTCATAGAGTCTCAAAATGCATCTTCGTGGATGCCGTATGAGGGGAGGACCTGCCATCACCCCACTTTAACATCTACTGGAACATAGGAGGTTGCCAGGTTCTTCCTAAAAAATAGTTATTGAGGAGTACAGTTGGGGGGCACCCGAGACAGAATAATTTCCAGGGTCTTCTGTACTGTACCCACTCCTCCATATAAGTCCCTGAGGTGAGGTGAGCAGCCTCCTACCCACCTCAGAAGGTTCCAGCCCTGCAGGCCTGGACTCTCCCATTTCCTGCTACCATAAGGGGTAACAAGGCAGCTCTAGAACCCCCAATAATCATCTCTTGATGCCAGGTGAAGGCCCAAAGCCTATGCTGACAGAGCCCAAGGTATGCTTGAGGCCACATTCAAGTAGTCCACCATGATACGTGAGAG
>NW_022437250.1:0-118383 GCF_009761245.1 Sapajus apella
AGAGAGGAGCTACCCTCTCTGCTGACAGCTGAACACTTGTTGGGATGACTTGCCTAGCAGAGAGGAGCTACCCTCTATGCTAGGAGAGGAACACTCATTGGAACACCCTGGCTGTAGAAACGAGATGTCCCCTGTGGATTTCCTCTGAGCTGTTCTATTGCTCAATAAAGCTCCTCTTCGTCTTGCTCACCCTCCACTTGTCTGCATACTTTATTCTTCCTGGGCACAAGAAAAGAACTCAGGTCCTGTCAAATGAGGGTAAAGAAGCTGTAACACAAACAGGGCTGAGACATGCCCCTTGCTCACCATGTTGCAGGTGAAGAGAAGGAAAGAAGAGCTGCGGCCATTTGGGGAACCCAGACTGAGGAGCTCACTGAGCCAGGGCTGTGACTCTGTCTTTGAGTCAGTGAAGTTCCTGGCGTCTCCTAGCTTCCGGGCACCACTGTGGTCCCCAGTGCCAACTGTGGAAGCTCTGGTGCACCTGGTCTAGCTGCAGCTTAGTGGAGAGCTGACACATGCTGGCACCTGGAGCTCCCTGCCCTGCCTGCAGCAGTGGCCGTTTCTGACTGCACAGTACTTGGACCACACACTTGCTCACACACCCTTCCCTGCTCCCTGCAGTCTCCCGTGGCAGGTGTGTGACACAGGCCGGTAGCATGAGACAAGTGCAGTCTGCCAGGTCGAGTGGGTGGAATGAACACAGTGGGCCCGAGAAAAACTCAAGCAAAGGTGCCACCAGCCACAGAGGTTTCTAGCCAGAAAAGTGACACCCCAAAGATCCCATAACAGTACGAACATCATAGTGTGTACTTACACAAAACTAGATGGTATAGCCTACTACACACCTACGCTATATGCTATAACCTATTCCTCCTAGGCTGCAAATCAGTACAGTGTGTTACTGTAATGGATACTTTAAGCAATGGTAACACAATGGTAAGTATTTGTGTATCTGAACATAGAAGAGGTACAATAAAAATAGGATATAAAAGATAAAAATAGCTACCTGTATAGGGCAGCTCCATTATAATCTGGTAGAACTACTGTCATATATGTGGTCCATCGTTAACTGAAACATTGTGTGGAAAGAGAGAAGAGAGAGAGAAGCAGTAATTCTCATTGTTAAAGAGAAATCCTAAACAAAACACTTAGGTTCATTGATTGACTTCCCAGATAACAGAGCAGAAAAATAATGGTTCTCTGTGTAATTATAGGTTTTGAGTCCCTGGACATTAATTTACAAGTTTGTTTCTCTAGGGAAAGTTGCTTAACTTCTCATAACTCCTGTACCCTGAGCTGAATAATATCAACAATGAACAGTAACTTGAATAGCTGTAAGGATTAAATTAGATAAAGTACCCACTGATTAAAATCCTCGTGAAAACATCAATAATCTTTTTGCAGGCCACCTTCCAGAGAGAGGAACAACTCTGTTTTCACATAATCCTCGCTTAAGAATGCTTTTATTCACGATAAAATTGTGAAGCGATTTATGGAGAATATAAACACCACGTTCTGGTTATGAGTAACATCTGAGGAGTAAAGGAAGGACAACTGAAATGAGGGGATGGGCTCAAACATTTGTCAAGTTTATTGCTTAATCTGGGTAGTGGATACACAAGTGTTCACTTCATGGCTCTCTATAACATTTTGCACATTTGATATGTTGGATTAGTAACAAACATTTTAGAAGCTGAAGGTTTATTCTGTCATAAATGTATATTCATGTTACCAAACGACTAAAATACAGCTAATTATAGAGATGAAAATATCAATAACCAGCAACCCATCATTGCTGGAAAGAGAACTGTTAACATTTTCCTGGGTTTCATTCCCTTCTTTTTCGTTTGCTTGCATTCGTGCAAATATATTGCATGTATATAGCGTTGACATTTCATAGAACTGTGATATATACACAGTTTTGTGCTTTATTGTTTTGTTGATGTTTTAATTAATATTAAATATTTTGCTATGGGGAAAGTATTGAAGTTTGATTTTTATCGAACCGTCTATAGATGCATCTGTCTCATTTCTAAAACAATGCATCTGAATGCACGGATTGGAAATGCCAAATCTGTTTTATATTAAGTAATGTTACAAATCTGGGACTGCTCCTGAGCTTTTCATAGTCTTCCTTTAAACTGTATGCCAACCAGTCTGTTCCAAACAAAGATGAAGGTGCAGCACCACAGAACAATTACATTGCCTGGCAATGCAAACCCCATTTACACAACTCTCCTTTTGGATGGTGGGGAGGAATAACAATAAATACAATGAATGACGCAAATGCATATTCATCACTAGAAGATGCTGGGCGTTTGATATGGTTTGTCTCCGTGTCCCCACTCATGTAAAATTATAATCCCCAAGTGTCAGGGGTGGGGACTGGTGGGAGGTGATTGGATCAAGGTAGCAGATTAACCCTTGCTGTTCTCATGATAGTGAGTAAGTTCTCATAAGATCTGATGGTTTAAAAGTGTGGCGCTTTCTCTCTCTCTCTCTCTCTCTCTCTCTCTCTCTCTCTCTCTCTCTCTCTCACTCTCTGTCTCCTGCCACCACGTAAGACGTGCCTTGCTGGCCCTTTGACTTCTGCCATGATTGTAAGTTTCCTGATGTCTCCCCAGCCATGCATCCTGTACAGCCTGCAGAACTGTTAGTTAAACCACTTTTCTTTATAAATTGCCCAGTCTTGGGTAGTACTTTATAGCGATGTGAAAATGTACAATACAGCTTTGCTCTGAGTGCTTTCAATGCAGTGATCCATTTAATCCAAGGCTTAGAGAGGTACAGGAGCTTGCCTTTGACTGTTGAGGCGCTACAGGGAAGAACAAGATGGACATTATTCTTTTTGTAATGACAACTACCCCCTTAGTTCCTAGTTTTAAGAAATTCACATTCCAACATATGGCTCCCTAATGTACATGCACATAAAGAACTGAAAAGTGCAAGTGGTAGGAAATAATGTATGTCAAACACGAAAGTGGAGGCATAATTTGTAAACTGGTGGTACCTCTCCTATGTCATCATTTATAGGACTATGACTTGACAACGTCATACTGCTATTATTTTAATTTTGAAAAGTATGCCTGCTGATTGTCTAACGTGCAAGCATCTCAGAAGTGTAGGCAATAAATTGTGCAAATGTCCCACTCAACTCTTGCCTGCAGTTTGGAACTGACCACCTTATGGTCGGTTCTCGACAACTGCTAAATGCCAGTCGTTGAGAACCGACCGTAAGGTGAGATTCTGTGCTACTGCTGTTTGTTTAGAAGTGAAAATAAATGGCTGAACACCGTCGAGAACATGGACATGGAGCACCCGATGTCAGCTCTCTGAGGAGTGCGCTGGGCCGACGGGCTGAGTCTTCCTCCCTCTGCAGGTGCTGACCTGAGACTCCTCCTCGAATAGTGCACCTTCGGGAAAGGGAGGGGCCGAGACGGTGGATGAAAGCTCCTGGTGTGCCAAGGTAACATGCCTGCTTCTGTGGGCCTCCAGGTCGAGCATCTGTCTCTCAAGGTCAATCTCTGGAAGGAGCGTGTGTACTTTCTCATCAGGGTTTACTGACAAAATTACCTATGAAGGAAAGCCAGATCGATGTATCTGCTAAGGCCGGCCAGGGGTGAACAGGTATGCAGGGCTTTCAGTCCTGGCCCCACTGGCGCATGGTTGGGGCAGGAGAAGAGCAATCCAGGGCACACAACGTACAACGTGCAACATCACTCTTTATTATGAAAATAAACAGCGATAATGAGTGGGGCAAATACACAGAGCAAGTGGCTCTTCGGGTGGTTATGGCATGCAGTCTGCCAGTTAACTTTGGCTTCCTGATCGGCCAGGCCTCCAACGCCGCTCCTGGGCATGGCCTTAGGCTGGTGAAAAGAGGAAACAAAGAGGATGTGAACGAAGACAAAGAAGACATGGAAGGGCTCCTTTCAGGGGATCTGCTTGAAGGCCTCCGCTGGGATCTTGCCCTGGGTCTAGAGGAAGTAAAGAAAAGAAGGAGTTGGGATGTTAGCAGAGCCAGGTGCCCTGAGTTCCATCCCCACGCTACCTGGCCTCCATCTTCTTGGCCCTCCCGACGGCCCAGAGACAGCCGTCTTTTGCCCACTTGATTCCCAGACCTCACCTGGAGCATAGTGAAGACCTGACCAGCTCTGGTGTAGTTCCACTCATTGTCCTGAAGGCACCTGGGGTGGGAGAAGAACAGGTGGCTCTCCATTACTGCCTCAGGACAGGCACGCCGACCGTGCAATGCCACACTTACTCTATGCTACCTTTTTTCTGGGACACACGTATCAATATGAGCACTCTTGTAACCATGAAAAAAGGCCTAGGGAAAACCAAAACTCCTATCCCTGACATTCATGCCCACTAGAATTCAAATCGGAGCTTAATACATACTGGTAAAGAAAGATGTTCAAGAAATAACAAGTGGAAATTCAATAATACGTTTCTTTTTTATTGAGATATAATGCACATACTGTAGCAGTCACACCATTTTAAGGTGTACAATTCAGTGCCTTTACGTATATTCACAAGATTGTGCAACCATCACAACTATCTAATCCCAAACTATTTTGATCACCTCAAAAAGAAACTCCTTAACTGTTAGAGATCACTCCCCGTTCTCCCTCTTCCCCGGATCTTGGCAACCACTACTCTGCTCTCCGTTTCTAGGGATCTGCCCATTCTGAACGCTTCATGTGAATGGAATCATCTAATTATGTGGCTCTTTCTGACTGCCTGCTCTCACTTAGCACACAATGTTTTCAAGGTTCACCCATGTCATAGTATATATCACAACTACATTCTTTTGTATGAATGAATACTATTGCAATAGTATACCACCGTATGGATGCACCACATTAATCTATCCATTCATCAGCTAAAGGTCACTCGATGTGTTTCCATTTTTTGGCTATTTCGAATAATACCACCATGAAAATTCATGTGCAAGTTGTTGAATGGGCATATACTTTCATTTCCTTTGGTATACACTTAGGCGTGGGATTACTGGGTCATGTGTTAACTCCGTATTTAAGATTTTGAGGAACTGCCAAAATCTTTTCCCCAGCGACTGCTCCATTTTATGTTCCCAGCAGTGATACATGAGATTTGCAATTTCTCTGCATTCTCCCCGACATTTGTAATGTTTTCTTTCATTGACTAAAGCTATCCTAGCAGGTATGAAGTGGTAACTCAGTGTGGTTTTGATACGCATTTCCCTAACGACTAATGATGTTGAGAAGTTTTGCACGTGCTTGTTGGTCGTCTTTGGAGAAACATCTATTCAAATCATCTCCCCATTTTCTAACTGGGTGGCTTGTCTGTTGCTTGTTGAGTTGCAAGGGTTCTTCTTGTCAGCGATGGGATTTGCAAATATTTTCCCCTGTTCCACCGAGTCGGTTTTCCACTTTCTTGAGAGTGTCTGTTGATGCACCAAAGCTTTTAATTTAGATGAAGTCCAACTTACCTTCCCCCCCACCCCTTTGGTTGCTTGTGCTTTTGGTTTGATGTGTAAGAAATGGTTGCCTAATTCAAGGTCATGAAGCTGTACACTTATAGTGTTTTACAGTTCTAGCTCTTACTTTTAGGTCCTGGATCCATTTTCGGTCAGTGTTTGCACATGATGTGAGTTAGGGGCCAAAAGTAATTATTTTGCAAGTGGATATCCACTTGTCCCAGCAACAACTGTAAAGAAGACTATTTTTTTCCTCCACTGGATTTTTTTCAGCACCCTGAATGATAATCAACTGGACATAAATGAGTCGGATTACTTGTGGACTGTCAATTTTATTCCACTGATTCCCACGTCTGTTCCTATGTCAGGACAATGCACTCTTGATTAATGTAGTTTTGTAGCAAGTTCTGAAATCGGCAAGTGTGAGTTTTCTAACATTGTTCCTCTCTTTCAAGATGGTTTTGGCTGTTTTGGGTCCACTGTATTTCCACATGAATTTTGGGGTTACCCTGTCAATTTCTGCAAAGAAGCCAGCTGGGATTCTGGCAGGGACTTCAATCAATCTGTAGGTTGTTCTGGGTGGTACCGGCGTCTTAATGATATTAAGCCTCCCGATGGATGAACGTGGGATGTCTTTCCATTTATTTAAATCTTCTTTCGTTTTTTTTCAGCAGTGTTTTGCAGATTTCAGAGTATAAGATTTGTGCTGCTTCTCTTAAGTTTGTTCCTACTTATTTTATTTTTTCCGATGCTACTGTAAATGGACTTCTTTCCTTAGTTTCATTTTTTTGGATTGTCCATTGCAACTACATAGAAGTGCGAATGATTTCTGTATATTGTATCTTGTAACCTTGCAGAACTGGTTTATTAGTAGTTTGTTGTGCTGGATTCTTGTAGATTTTACATGCGGAAGGTAATGTCATTTGGGCATTGTGTCATTTGAACACTTATTTACCTATACCAGTATAAAAGCATGATACCTTTTTCATGGGCCCACTTTTTTTTTTTTTTTCCGAAGCAAAATATCCAGGTTGTTATTTTTCCAAATTGCACGTGAGTCTCCACTCCACTGCTCACTCCTATGATGTCCCAACTCCCCTCATCCCCATGTACTCCCAGCACTCACTTCTGAGACCATTCCAGCTTCATCCCAGACTGGGCAGAGAAAGCCTGCACCATTTCCTGCTGCTCCCGGGAGAGGGAGGGCTCAGAGCTGGAGGAGGGTGTGGACACTGGGATGGAGAAGGCACTCTGAGTCTCTTGGGGGCTGGCGTCCCTCACAAACAGCTCGTCATTCACGATGCACAGACTGGAGGAAAGAAAAATGCACCCTCAAACTGGACAGGTAGACAACTCTACACCCCCGACAACAGGATCCTTCTTAACCACTGCCACTCAACAACCAAATTCCTTCCATATCCCTACTGTGCCTGCCTCCCGGATTTTTTTGGCTGGTACCCTCTAACCCTCCCATGGAGTCCACTTTTGGAGAGACTACCAGCTTCACTAGATTTTCAGATCTAAGCCCAACACGTTTACCCTGTACGAGAGCCCAAGGAAGTGGATAGCCTTATTCCGCTTTTCAGAGAAAGACACTGAATCACAGAGAGGTCGGCTAAGTTGATGAAGGTCACACAGTTTGTGAGTGTTGCGGTGAGGAAGAGAACCCTACTCCGACTCCAGGGCCCATACTCTTAAACACTAGGCGAGGCTGCCCCTTGGATCTACCTGTTGGCCTTCCACCATATTGAGAACACCCCGAGGACTGCACCCACCACATTCCCACAACACTATCCCCAGGCTGGGATGGGTGCTCCCACCCACAACACAGAACTAACCTGGAATTGCTACCAGGGGTAGCAATGAAGGTCCGGGTGAAGGCGAGAACAGAACCCTGAGACTGTCCTTCCACTTCAAAGACAACAAACACCACCACCTTAGAGTTACACAGGCTTTACATGCTCACACGGTGATCCCCAGTCAGAGCCTCGCTTGACACTCACACAGAAGCGGGGCAGACCAGGACAACTGTTCACATGGAGTCAGGAGGATGTGGCAGGAATGGGGAGGGCAACAACGGGAACAATCTGCTCCCAGTGATAGGGCCCCGATCATGTGTGGGGCCCTGTGAAAACCACAAGTTCACTTGATTCCTATTTCACAGTAGCCCAAGAGATGGGTCATTGTTGGCCCCATTTTGCAAATGAGGAAACTGAAGGGTTAAGTAACCAGCACAAGTTCACAGGGTAAGAACCTGGGATGAGAGCTGTCAGACTCCACAGTCTGTGTCCTTAAAGCACGCCTGAGCTGTGCAGGGCAGACAGGCATGGACCTAGTTCAGACCAGGGTGGTTTGCGGGCGCAGTGGGGGTGGGAAAACATGGAGGGAAGACGAGGAGGGAAAGGGACAAAATCAGGGAAGCTGGGAGAGTTCTGAGAGGGAGCCCAGCCAGAGGGGGGAAGCAGTGGGGATCTGGGGAGGGGACTCTACAGACACTCACCTTCCTTGAACACCCCGTTGACAGAAAAGCAGAGCATCCATTTCTGAAAGGGAAGAGCTCTAAGTGCTCAGGATCCTCCTTAACCTCCTTACCCACCTCTGGCTCTCTGGGCCTGCCCGAGGCAAGAAGCAGGTGCTCACCGTCTGGTACCACATGTCCACCAGGATGGAGCTGAGGTCATGCTGAGTCTTGGGCAATGCACTGAGGAAGTCCACAATGTCACGTTTTGTGTGTTTCAGCAGTTCCTCCCTCAGGTCTGTAGAGGAGAGGAGAAGGAAGGAATGGGGGGGGGGCGGGGGCTGCCACACTCTGATCTGTGGCCTCTGTGATTGTTCCTGCCACACCCCCTTACCTTGCCCACTCTTCCCCCTCACACACTTACATGGGTCCTTGAGTGTTTTTATATTCCTGCTATCCTCGAAGTACTGGCTCAAGCTCTTCCTAGGAGAGAAAGAGGAGCAGGTGTGGGTGGTCCGGCCAGTGTGGACATTTCCAGGAGCTGGCCTGTGTCTGCTGGGAAGACACACAGCCACGGAGCAGGGTCTGAGCCCCGATACTCACGGGGCTGAGTCCTCGGGGTTGAAGGGAATAGTCACGGAGAAGCAGGCCTCCTCATGGTAAGCACCAAGGAGGCCCCGTCTATCTCCAGAGTCATAGATCGAGTAATACCTGTGGGGAAGCAGCGAGGATAGGCTATCTCTGTGGCCTGGGCCCCAAATGAGACTGGAAAACTCCCGTGAACTGATCTGTTCATGGGTGGCCCAGTCTGCCTCAGCCCTCCACTTCCTCATGGTCCCAGGGATACTCACTGCTGCAGGAACCGCAGGACTATATGCTTTAGGGTCTCAGATCCATTACAGCTTTCCTGAAATCAAAAGACAATTTGGACCTATGCAGTGGACAAAGCCTCCCTTACAACACTCCAAATCTTGTCGTTTGGTCCTTCTTCCTCACCTCGCAGGGTTTCATTAACTCAGAGCTGTCAATGTCAACAGTCGTTGCTGAGGATAACTCTCGGCCGTCCTGGAGAAGGAAACAGGAAGTCGGCAGTGGAGACCAAGGAGGTGGAGCTGGATGACCCATAAGATGAACATGCCCGGGGAGAAAAAGCATCAGAAGCCAGGTGGGAAATGGCCCTGGAATTTCCAGTGGGCGGCTTTCTCATGAGGTGCCAGACATCTCTACAATTACATGCCAGCATGGGTGTTTGTGCACGTGTGTGTTTATGGACACATTTTTCCAGGCAGAATATTCTTGTCCTTTTCCAGAATCCATGCCTCTAAAATGGATGAGGGTCTGACACAAGCATGTAGTCTAGGCAAGATCCAAAGGACTTGAGGGCAGGTGTGGAGGTCATGTTCTGGAGTAGGAGGAGACTGACGGTATGATAGATACTTACCAGGCGTAACAACTTGGGGAAACAATCCTGGATGGCGCTGTCCGAAACCAAAAATAGAATGAAGTGACTGACAGTTCAGGGTTGTGTGGCCTCTCTCCCTCTCCTTTCTCCTGGTTAGCTTCCACCTAGACTGCCCTGACTCCCTTTTCTCCAGTGCCACAAGAAGCAGCATTGGGAGCCCAGGCTCCAGGGCTTTCTTCCCCTCCCTCTCTTCCTCGCCTTTTTCCAAGCCAACATGGAAGGCTCTGCAGGGAGCAGGAAATGGGGTGGGAACCCAGGGCTCTGCTACCTCACTGGCTGTCCATCAACCTGGCCAAGAGCAGGTAAGCCCTTAGGGATGGCCCAGGGTGCTGGGACAGGGAGGTGAGTGAGGCCGGGCTCAGGAGGCAGGAAGGCGGGGGGGGGGGATGACAGTAGAAATGGGGTGAAGGTAGGGGTGGGAGAGACGGGGGAGACATAGGAGATGAGAGACAAAGGAGAAGCAGGACGCAAAGCAAAGGGAAGGGAAAGATGCTCTACTGTGCGGGTGGACTTCAGGGAGGAAGAGAGGAGAAAAGGGCTCCCCTGCTGCAGCCCTTTCCCTCACCGTCCCCTGGCTGGCCCTGGGGACCGAGGCAGGAAAGGAAAACATGTACCTGTTGGGCCGGGGCCCGCTGGATGCAGCTGGAGCCTTTCTCACCTGTGTGAGCTCAGTCTGAGCTGGGCATGGGAAACAGAGCAGCCACGGGGACAGGAGACCTTCTCCCAGGAGGAGTGAAGGGTCAGGCCCCAGCTCAGCATGGGGTTCAGACTCTGGGGACCCCCTCTCGCGGCCACTGCATTCTCTTCTGATGGTCCCTGGAGCCTGCGCCCCAATGTGCTGACACCTTGACCGAGGAAGGCTACCCGTCTCTGGCTACCCAGGGCTCCTCTGAGGGCCCAGGCAAGACAATGTGAGGTGTGGAAGGAAGGAGGGGCAGTGGCTTGAGAGGTCTGTCTTTCTGTCTCCTCAACCTCCTCTGCCCAGTGCCTTCCACTCCTGACTCGGGAATGTGGCCCACTTCTGGTTCCCTGACTCGTTAAAGCCAGGTTTCTCCTCAAGGAGGGCCCAGCTTCTGGCATGCGGCCAGAGGAAGAGATGGCAAGACAGCAGCCACCCAGGACCTCGGCCCCTAGCATGGGACAGGGAAGCCCTCACGCCAGCCCAGGACAGGGGCGTGGACCTTTCTGGAGCAAGAGAAGGAGAACCCCTATCGGGAGAGTGGAGGGAACTCCCATCTCACCATGGAGGCAGGAAGGCCTGTCTCAGCATGAGGCCCAGGGCCACAGGACTCTTCTCGGTCCAGGGCACCAGCATCTGAATACTGCTGGTCCTGGGGAGGTGGGGGAGCCCCACTTCCTGGAGCACACTCACAGAAGACGCGCTGGAGGAGGCCGGGCAGAGACAGGAGGGAAAGGCACCCCAGAGCAGGTGAGAGGAGCATGTCAGAGGAAGGAAAGGAGACAGCTAAGCACAGATGAGTCAGTGATGCCAGGAGGTAGGGGGGGGAGGGGGGGGAGACAGGGAGAGAGAGGGATAGATAAGGAGAGAGAGAGAGAGGGAGAGTGTGTGGTGTGTGTGTGTGTGTGTGTGTGGTGTGTGTGTGTGTGGGGGGGGGGGAGGGTAGGAGGTCTGTGGTCCTCCCAGAGGACCAAGGCTACCTCTTCCTGGAAAGGGGCACTTTCAGATACACTTCAGTCATCCAGGGAGCAAAGGTGCCCAGGAAGGGCAACAGGGGTTGTCACTGACCTTACATAGGCGGACTCGTCAGAGAATGTGCTGCACAAAGGGTTCCCTTCTAGCCACAGCTCTTCGAGCTTCAGCCCTTTGACCTTGCCCAACTCCCACACCGACTTCAGCTAAGAAAGATGGGGAGGAAACTGGAGAAGGAGGGCCAGGGAAAGACAGACACCCGGGACCCTGGGCCCCAAATTCCCCCAGCCCTCACAGTCACCTACAGACACCAGACACCTCTGCCTGCCTATTGCCAACATCCTGATGTGTACTGCCATCCATCCTCCACCCAAAGTTGATCTGGCTCCCCCTTCTCACCTCATTTTTGGAGAGGTTCAGGATCTTGACTTTGGGGGCCTTCTCTGTAATGTCGGACAGGCCATCCAGCTGGTACAGTTTGTTGTTGCACAAGTTCAAAGACAGTAGCTTTGGGTCAAGAAGAGTTAGTGTGGCAGCTACTGTCTTGCGCCTCAGAGACAAATCTGCCCTCCACCTTTTCTCTTCCACCCCTCTAACTAAAAACCAGCACTTGGCCTAAGGCTTCACCTCAGGGAAATTCGATTCAATGATCTTCAGGGTGGCAGCCATGCAGTTTCTTCGATTCAGGATTATATCAATATCACGGCCCGTCAAGTCTTCAGGAAGCCAAGAGAAGAGAATCAGAAGACTGGGAGGGCCCTGGCTGGACCAGAGCCAGCACCAACCCCTCCCTAAATTGCCATCCCTAAGTTTCCCTCCCGGGCAGACTGCTCTGCCCCCACTTGCCTTAGAATTGCTGCTGTCAGCCATACCTGGGTCAAAGCGGAGACTTTGGAGATCAAGAGCTTGCTGGAAGACATCATATCGTTTGTCCATGGTCAGCTATAGAGACAGAGATGAAGACAGAGACTCTGAGGCTCTGGTGGTGGTGGTGGTGGTGGTAGTGGTGGTGGTGGTGGTGACAGGGAAAGAGGGGGCCAGGGGAAGAAGAGGTGCATCCAGGAAGTGGGCATGCAATGATCCTGGAGTCTGTATTACCTTTAGCAACTCCATGTGGCTTGGCTTCAACTTATTCTTCACAGAGAAGGGCGCAGTAGAATGATTGACAAATATACATATCTGCAGGAAGGAGACGTGGGGTAAGTACCAGGACCTCTAATCCCAATGAGGATGACCAGCCTCCTGGCCTGTCCTCCTGCCCAGAGACTAAGGACAGGGAATGCCCTCCGCACACACCTTCCGGTTGTGGTCATCACAAATCGTATAGTTGACATCCTTCAATGCAGAGGCAGTACTAGCACCTTGCACAAAGAAGTGTGCCCGATTTTGGAAGTAGTGGAACTACAGGGAGTGAAGGCAAGAGCAACGGTGTCAGAGGCCAATGGCCCCTGCTGAGCCAGGCCTCTCCCCGTACCCCGTGCCCACTCATCTGGCTTCACCATGCTCTCTTACATCAAGCGGAGTGAAGGGGACACTGCAATGGCTCTGGATTGAATTCATTAGCCATGCCTTGTCATACTTTCCCCCGTACGGAATCTGAGGGTAAAAACAAGACACAGGAGAGAAGGGAGAGACAACATGGAACAAATGATGGAGAACAGAACCAACCAGCTCTTTTTTCTTTCTTTTTTATTCCAGCCTTCTACTTAGCTTGGACTTTTAAAGAAGCGACCGCTGACATGATTTCTTATTTATTTGTGTGCCAAATATGGATTCCCAAAACTCCCTTTCCCCCCATTCCGAAGCTCTCCTGCAAATAATCAATTTAGGGTGTTTTAAGTGGTCTTCCTTCTATCAGTATCAGGTTCCAGAGTAGTCCACCTAATGCAGACCTCACCAAGATACTCACTGTGACCTTGAACCAGGCCCTCGTTTTTCCATCTTGCGTGTCCTCCATCATTTTTCTCTCTGGACGTTTTCTGTTTCTCCACGTGGTAGTATGGATTTGGTCTTCACTATGCCATTTCACTAGCTTCCTGTTGCGTTCGATACTATAAGGAGTGCTGTGGGGAAGAGGCGAGAAGGTGGGTATCCATTAAATCTAAGAAAGCCTTCTATACCCGCCCCCCTCACTGACACCAGTGCTACAGTTAGGATTGCCTAGCCATTATTCCACTTCCAGCATTCCTCAGTTCTCTAATGAGAGAAAAAAAAGGAAGACCACGGAGAATAAAAGGGTTGCACAGTCCCGGGGGACTGCTACGTGCAAACCAGGCTGCCTGGTCACTTACTGTCTTAGTTGGCGGTCCTTGTGGACATCCCCCATCTCCAGGCTTCCATCATTCTCCTGGCGCTCTGAAGGCGGAAGCTCATGCCCACCGTGTTCGTAACGAGGGTTCCTCTTGTCAAAATTATCCTGGAAAGAACTCCCACCTTTCTTTCTTCCTTGAAAAGTGCTACCATGGTCATGGCATCCTGCAACTGGGAAGAAGAAGACAAGTTCGAAGACATGTCAATGGGTCAATGGCCCACTTACCACGTACCATGCCGTGGGCTAACTCCATGGTAGGGCAAACAGAGTGCCAACCCGCCCCAAGGGATCAATCACACAAGCCCCAGAAAACAAACTCCTCTGCCTGTCCAGATACAAGGGCCTTATCTCACAGGTGGCACAATCAGGGGAGGAATCTTGGGAGAGGAAGCAACTGTGGTGAACCTCTTAAAAAAATGGAGCAGGAATTATACAGAACAGAGGTGCGTGTGTCCATGGGTTAGACTACATACCAGACGCACACCTGGAGGGGGTCCTAATCTTGCCTTCTCTCAGGCTTCTCCAATCTAACACACCAACCACACCAACACCTGGAGACAACCTCTCTCGCACCTCCCAAATCCAGTCCCCCAAATGCATTCTGTGAACCATCAGCAAGCTGTACTTCTTTGCCGGTGTAGCACAGGCTTTAATGACAGGTGAGACTGAGGTAACAGCTTCCGAAGCTACCCCCCTACCTCCAGCCTTGCCCTCAACAATACTCAGTTGGAAATATCCAGAGCAGGCTTTCTTTTTGTCCAGCCTGAAATGCTTTCAGCCCAAGAGACAACTCTTCCCAAGCAAGTGACAGAATTCCCATAAAGAAAGAAAATCAGCAAAGATATTGAAAACCACTACAGTAACAGGATGTAAAGGACATAAGTAAAACACTGTGCCCAACAACGAAAGCAGAGCATGCTTTTCTTTCCCCCCCTACCGTCTTGTAGCATTCACGAAGGTAGACCATCTCCTGGGCCATCAAACAGACCTCAACCAATTTCAAAATGTACCCGTCGTCTCGGGGCACCCGTATGAATAAAATCTCGGTCACTGCTGATCTCTCTGCAATGTACTACTGATTACGGCCAGGCCTCAGATGAACTTCTGTGGGGGCTGGGGAAGGCGGGTCATTTCTTTCACTGTGTGTGACCCACTGTCAGGACAGTTCTGCTCCTCTCGGCTGCTTTGGGACTTTCCCTGTGTGCCATTAGAAGTGATATTAAAGGCCAGGCGCGGTGGCTCACGCCTGTAATCCCAGCACTTTGGGAGGCCGAGGCGGGTGGATCACGAGATCAAGAGATCGAGACCATCCTGGTCAACACGGTGAAACCCTGTCTCTACTAAAAAATACAAAAAATTAGCTGGGCATGGTGGCTCCTGCCTGTAATCCAGGCTACTCAGGAGGCTGAGGCAGGAGAATTGCCTGAACCCAGGAGGCGGAGGTTGCGGTGAGCCAAGATCGCGACATTGCATTCCAGCCTGGGTAACAAGAGCGAAACTCCGTCTCAAAAAAAAACAAAAAACAAAAAAGAAGTGATATTAAATGTAGGCAGAGCGTTTGACCTAGACATTCCTGATGCTCGGTCCCCAGATCTTGGAGGTGGACCTGGAGTGCTCACTTTCTCTCACACTCTACATCCAACCGATCAGGATGGATGTATCTTCTCTTGGCTCTACCTTTAAAATATATCCAGAGTCTGGCCACTTCTCACCCCCTCCATTGCTACCTACCCTGGCCAGGTCACCAACATCTGTCTCCTGCATTATGCTGCCTTCCAACTTGTCCTTCCGCTTTTGCCCTTGGCTCCCTTACCATCTATTTTCAACACAGCAGGCAGAGGGACCTTTTTAACGCCTAAGTCAAATCTTGTCATTCCTCTACTCAAAATCCTTTAAACGGGGTTTGGGGCCCATCGGTATGTTAAAAAGCTATGAGTCCATAACAATACGCAGCTACAGCGACAACAACGACGACAACAACAAAGACCCCTATTGCTGACATTTGGAGGATGCCCAGAAACCAACTCATTTTCACAAAAGTCCATAAATGAAAGGGAAAAAAAATCGAAGATTAAAATGAGGGTTAAGGGCACGTGGTGAATATATGGAGCACAGGATGGGTCAGCGTCATTTTTGAGAAGCAGCATTACTTCAGAAATAATGTCACTGAGGGGAAGAAGGGGTAAAAGTGAGCTATTCAACAGCTACAGCTACAGCCTCAGGCAAGGCTTTGAGTTGGAAGAGAGCACAGATGATAAAAAGCCACAGAGGTACGCGACAGAGAGAGATGCTGAAGACAAAGCACACACAGGCGCACATCCACTTGCTGAACTCTGGCATCTCAGCACAATCCCTGTCTCGCAGTTGTGCTGCCAGAATTACAGGCGACCTCAAGGGTACTGTAAAGCAGCTAGTGCTTCTCACCCAGACCGCCTGGGCTTCACCTCGGGCCCCACCATGATGTACTGGCTGATCCTCCCACACAGACATAGTAGTGAGTGTCCTTTATGACATCACGTGCGCTCCTACTGGTACTTCCTGTGTTATTTTGGAATTCTGCCTACGTCACTGCCATGCCACTCAGTGCATCAGCATCCCTGCTACGGCACAGAAAGAATGGGGTAAGAAGAAAACCAACACTTGCCCAGTGGCAACCAACAGTTGCTCCGTGTTGGGCAGACTCACTAGGTTTCTCTTGACCTCCTCACAGAAATCCCATGACAATTGTATCCACAGTCTCTTTTCAGATCATGGATATGACGCTCACAGACGTCGGGTACATTTCCCAGCCAAGTAAGTGGCAGAACAGGAATTATGTCGTCACCTATATTGGTCTGCCTCTACACCCCGAGTGCTCCTCCAGCAACTGCACTGGTTCTCCCTTAAATGGCAAGCTTTCAGGTCTCAAGGACAGACTTTGCTGAGCAGGCCAGGGATGATGTTTTGTGTTAGTCACTCCTGTTGGGGTGGGAACCAGGTGCCTTGGACAAGGTGGAGATCTCTGTCTTCGACCAGATGGGTGAAATCTGTTTGGGCCACGGGTTTTCAGATTAGGAGTCACTCTGGGCGGGTGGTGTCTGGCACAGAAGAAGGGCCTCATTAATATTTGTTAAAAGAATGCATGTGATGTAGGTTTGGGTTCATCGGCAAAACCACTTTTGAGGATACATCCATCTCAACCATTTCCACCGACGTCTATTTGTATTTATTCCAGACCTATTCGGGCCGCAGAACTATTTCATAACCTGCTTGCAAAACTAGAACGAACTACTTTTTCCTTCTGCAACATTAATATTTTTTTCATTAATGTATCCTTAGAAATAGAACTAAGCACCTCCCTGCAGACTAAGGCTAGAACGGCAGCTTTGAGGATCTCAGAGAAGGAGGCTTTTGCAAATAGTAGTGATGGAAATGAGGAGAGGCGTTCCCTGAATCCAGCAGACAGAGCTTTCTGGACATGTGGTCCCTGTAGGAAGAATGTTCTGGACCTACAGGCATGTTGTGTTCACTCAGCCTTCTGACAGACAGGAAGTACCATCCCTGTCTCAGGGAAAGGGAAGAGTGTGGGTCTGTGTGTCTGTGGAGCCCATGCAAGCAAGTGTTTGTATTTTGTATTCCATGCTTCTAGAATTAGGTTAAAGATAGGCATGACTCCAAGCCATGTTGGGAAACGCATTGCCACACAATACTGGAGCCCACTGCACATTTCTTTTCATGTGTCATGTGTTATATATGGCCAAATTTTGTTTCTTGTTCAGAATATGCTTTTTTCTTTCTTCTTTCTTTCTTTCTTTTTTTTTTTTTTAAACCTCTCGGTGTTTTAATATTTGAGTTGACCGTTTTAAAATAAGAAAGTAATAGAGTTCTCTGCACACAAAAGTAATGGAACAATATCCACGGGTTGACCAGGGTTACAGAGCACCCCCAGTGGGGGAGACCAAAAAACCCAGTGGAACACAGCCAGAGCTTCAAAGTGGGTGTAAGATTTTGAGTCCCCGATCCACCTTTCCCAGGAGAAGCACATGAATACTTTTAAGCGTAAAGTGATATTTTCCATGAGATTTACACCAACATACCCTGCCAGTAGCCGTGTGTGAGTCTAATTTTCTGTGATATGCCTAACCATTCAGAAGTCATTCTTACAGTTTGATCCAGACATTTCACTTTTTGAATTTATTACATAAATCGCTCTCTGTCTAAATATATACATATAATTATATGGCTGTGCCTTACAGGTGCCTTGGGACAGAAGGATGGCGGGACCAGAGAGTGGCTGATATTGTCCTGGGAGAAGCAGAAATGACTGTCCTTGGAATCAAGTAGACATGGCAAGGAAGGGGCATGACTGTACAGAGTGAAAAGGCCAAGGGATGGATGTGTGGGTCAGAAAGGAGAGGGTGAGGTGAATACAGAGAGAAGACAATGAAACACACATTGAAAAAGCCCCCCAGGGAACTGAATTCATCTTGGCGATATGCTCCCCTCTGGAAGCCCTCCTTCTTTCCTGTCCATGTACATCTTGTCTGTCCCTGTTACTTCACTTCAAGTTGAACACCAGAGAAACAGTTCCCACACAGTCCAAGAAAGGAGAGATGGTACAGGGCAACAGTGTGCAACGACGAGCTTCTTGCCCAGAAGCCTGGAGTCAGGGATCACTGGTTCCAGACACCACACCCATCATTGCCCACCAGACTCTGAATGGGCCCTCTCACACCACTCATTTCAGCCTTGACACAGAGTCGCACAGGATTGGTTATGGGCACAGGATTTGAAATCAGATCCATCAGGATTTCAATCCTGGTGCTAAACTCTATGATCCAAAGCAAGAAACTCGCTGTGACTCAAGTTCTTTTTGCCCCTTTTCCCCTTGACTCAAAGAATTTAGTAACAGTTTCAACCTTGTGGGCTACTGTAAAAATTAAGTGAATTAACACACGGAAATACATGAAAAACACCTGGAGAAATGCCTGTGACCTAACAAGCACCAAAAATAAGTTGTCTATTGCTATGTCCAGAACCTAGTACAACATCTGGCATTTACTGAGAGAGAAATAAGTATTAGTTGTATTCGTTGTCATTAGTCCTCCTGGAAATGACAAGGAAAAGAGATGAGTGAGTCGGATCCGGTTGCCATGTCAGCCGTATTTTTACAAAGCGGCGGTAGTAAAACAGGACAGCCCCGGCCCCAGTGGGGAATCATGTGACATATGGATGAAGGGAACCAAAATAAAATGCTCAGAGCATGAAACAGGTTATGTGGAAGGATTCAGTAGGGGACTTAAATGCCCATTTCCAACCTTTGAGGAAACAAAATGTATTATTATGCAAGAAATGTTTCAGGTTTAAGTGGCAGACTACAAGCAGCCAGGCAGAAGATTCGTCACACCACGTGATACAAAGCGAAAGAAAAAAAATGTCAGGTTATAAAACTGTATATTATAGTATGATTCCTCAGAAGAAAATATCAGTGAAAAATTCTGTTTTCATTTGTATATATGAACACAAACAAGTCAGGGTAAAGGGACACGTGAGAATGTCAACCATGTGTAGAAGCAGGTGGCTGGAATGCAGAATGGTTATCCTTTCACACCTATGCTTTATACTTGTGGATGTTTATGGCTGGGTCAGGGTTTTGCCAAGTGCTTGGGAAGAAGCACTTTTCCTATTGGCCCATATACAGCACAATGGAAACCGTTTATTATTGATAATCGGGTGTGGATATCTTCCCTCTGATTAATAAGCTAACCTCACTTTTAACGACTCATTCAACTTCTCCTGATCCCAGATTCCAGGGATTAGGGCAAGCTACCACATCAATCAAGATATAGAATATAACACACACCCCAAAAGGTTCCCAGTTGATCTCCTCTTCATCCCTTGGCTCCATGCAAACACTGATCTGCTTTCAGTTAGTATATATTCGTTTTCCTATTCTAGGATTTCACAGAAACGGAATCAAACACCCTGTACCCCTTTGTGTCTGGCTTCTTCAACTCGGCATGTTTCTGTGACCCACCCATGTTCTTGAATTTTCCTTGCTGAGTAGTAGCCCCTTGATGGACACACCACAATTTGTTCACCTTTGATGTTGTTTTAATGAAGTTTCAGGAGGAAGTGAAAGGAGAAACTTGCCTTCAATTAGCCATCTTTCTTGGACAGCCTTCTATTCTTTTATAACGGACATAATTTCATCCTTTATCACTCCTTTGTCTCTCTGGGGAAATATTATCTTAATGTCTGTTTCAGTTGCTTCCATTTTTTTCTATTCCCTCAGTGCCAATTATTGGATTTGTTGAGTTTGTGCCATCCCTTCCATGTTGACCCTGGGTTGTGGCTGTCTTCTGCAGAGGAACCTCCACTGCTGAATCAGCCCTGGGCTCACGGACACTTTGCTTTAACCCATACGCTGCTCTGGCCTTGCCGGCAGTTTAGCTTCAACCCGGACACAAGCTGTGGTGGCCCCTGCTTTACCAGTTTTCTCATTTCCTTTCTGTTTGAAAAAGACACTCTCCTCAATTTCTTACACGGGAATCTTTATTTCATATTTTCCAGTGTAACTCTGTATTTATCATATGTTGTAACGTTATCATTCTGAAGCCACAATTATAACATTTTAAAAGTATTTATGGTAAAATACTTGCATTCTTGTCATTTAAATTGCTCAAGCAGTTCTCAACCATGATTACATTAGAGCCACTTGGAGACCTGGAGACAATTCACTAGCACCAGGACACACCCAGAACAATCAAAGCAGAACCGGGGTTAGATCCGGGCAACCACATTTTTATACTTTCCACGTGACTTGCAGTATGCAACCAAGGTTGAAAACAACTGTGTTAAAGCCTCAGCTTTTGGCTTATGCTTGCCAGAGGATCCTAGGAATAGCTGCCTCCTCATTTTGCTGACTTCCCACTCAGCACTGTTTTGGGGACCCAATGAGTCTATTAGCTTAGAGCAGTGGTCAGCAACTATGGTCTGTGGGACAAATCTATCCCAAATCCCCCTTTCCTTCAAGGTCTTTTGCTTGCAACCAATTTTGGTGCCAAGTAGTGTGTTAATCAAGGTCCCAACCTGCCTATGCCAGAATTCACTCTAGCTGTTTTATACAAACAAGATATCAGTAATAAAATATATTACATAGGTTACAAAAACTCTGTGAGAGCCAGAAAAGCAGGCCTGGATGCTGCACAGCCAGGAGAAGTCCACCCACATTATGAAACCGCCACAGCTGAAATACCACTGTTGCCTGCCCATTAATTGACATGCATGACAGAGACTGAATTCTAGAAACTCTACAATGGCTGCCCCATAAAACCTGGAGACTTCCCTCGACACAGGTAGTCCACCCCACATATGGCTCCCATGTTATTCAGTTCCACCTCTGAGTCTCATGTTGGCACATATGCTTCATATGATAGATATCCCATTTGGGACCCTAACTGCAAGGGGCTCCGGTAAATTGTGTGTGTGTGTGTGAGAGAGAGAGAGAGAGAGAGTGAGAGAGAGAGAGAGACACATAGAGAAAGAGAGAGAGTGCACCCATGCATGTGGTGGTATGCATGTGTGTTTCCTTTCGTGTTCCAACTTTCTAGTCCCTACGGTACAGGAAAGCATATAAGAATGTTCAAGAGTGTTGGAATAGCTGCCAAATAAGCAGATTCACTGTATATTTCACAAGACACTTTTTTTCTATTGTAAATGGTATATTTACAATAGAGATGGTATTTTCCATTTGTTACAATGGTTTGTGTATATTCGTCTTATATCCAACAAACTTGTTAATCTTCATTATTAATTTTAATTTTCTGTAGCTTCTCTTGAGTTTCATATGAAGATAGGCACATTGACAGCTATAAATTTGTTTATTTTCACTTTTATACATATATTCATTTATGTACGCAGGCACGCATGCATCACAGCTTACTGCACTGCCTAATATGATATAAGGCTTACTGCACTAGATTCAGTATGACATTGAACAGAATTTGTCATACCAGTCATCTTTATCCCTTTTCTGATTGTAAGGAGAATACTTCTAGTGTTTTACTATCAAGGGCGGTGTCTGATGTGGTGTATTGTTTCGATACCCACCGTCAATTTAAAGAGATAGCTTTCTATGTTACCGATCTGCTGAGAATTACTGTTATTCTTGTTGGTCGATTCCGGCTGGTTAATTTATTGCATACCTTTTTTTTTTTTTTTTTTTTTTTAATGATCTTTGTGTTATGTGTCCTGTCCTCCTCCCTTCATTCAGCTAATGTGTTAAATTACATTACGGATCTCTTAAAATGTCAAAAAAAAAAGCTTGCACGCTTGGGATTAAACACAACTTTGTCATGCTGTGTCATCTGTTTTACCCATTGTTGGGTTTAGTTTGCCATTAATTAATTTATATTATTTGCGCTTCTGTGACTAATTCAGATCAGCTAGTAAATTTGCCTTTGCATGTATTCCTTGTCAAGAATATATTGAACAAACTAAGATGTTCTATTCCTTCAGTAGGGAAAGTTATATTTTTCCCCTGGAATTCAAATATTTAATCTAAATTTTCAAACTATCACATCTTTTTCATAATGTGATCTTTTCCATCTTTTCTGTCACCGTAAGTGTGACACTATCTTCATTCCAAAAGTGGCTTACCTGCACCATCTCACTAACTTTCCTCTGCCCATGTGGCCAGAGATTTTATCATTATCTTGTGTTTCTGAAACACTGACATCTAGCAATTTTGTTCAACTCTATCACATCTGTTTTCAGTTTCATCAAGGTAGGCTCTAATTTTTATCATTTTTCCTTAACAGAGTGGAAAGGCGTGGAGATTATTCTATATTAAGTAAATGATCAATGAACTGTCCTTTCATCTACCACCTGATTTTATTTTTATAATAGAATACAATGGATATTCAAATATCCAATACATTCCCTCGTTTGGAAAAGACCTCTAGCTTATCAATGCTGGTCTTTTTAACCAGTGCCATCGTGTCTATTCAATTAAACTATCAGATGATTAAGGAAGAGGGAATTGCACCGTTGATGTAAAAGAATTTTTACTATAAACTTCCCATAAGAGAATAGCAGACAGCGTAGAAAGAAGCAGAAAGGACACCAACTTTGAAATCACACCAGGGTGGATTCAAATCCCGATTCTGTCACTTACAGCCTATGTGGTGTTAGGCAAGTACTTAATCCCTCCCAGCTTCGATTCCTTCATGTGGTAGTCAGTGCTGCCACTTGCCAAGTGTTTACATTCTCCCCTGTCCCAGGCACCTGGTAGAACTGCCCGTCCTGACTGCCTTCCTTGGGTCAGGGTCGTGCATGTGACTAGCTCTGGCCGATGGGTTGTGAGTGACCAGTGACATGGGTTATTTCTGGGCCAGAACGTTTGGTTGTTGGTTTGAGATCCCCTAGGGCTCTCTCCCACTCTGACGCAGTGACTAACCCTTTTCTAGATGGTGGTTGCTCCATTAGTTTGGGTCTCTGGGTCATTCCAATAAGAATCGCTCAGACCCAAACATCCCCCATGCCATGAAGGATGTGCACCTGCCATAAACATGCAGCAGGAGTGAGAAATAAGCCACTGAGGTTTGGGGGTTGCCAATAAGCACAGCATTACACTCAGCCTCTCCTGTCTCATATAGCTCATCTATCAATTAAAATAACACCCTCTCAGGATTTTCCTGAGGGTTAAATGCAGTAACTTGCATGACGGCCAAGGTTGTCACAGTGCTTGACATATAACAGGGGCTCAAATTATGGTAGCTGTAATTATTAATAACAAAATGGTTCTGAAGAAGTGTGTGTGTGTGTGTGTGTGTGTGTGTGTGTGTGTGTGTGTGTGTGTTTATATATATATATATAAAATGAGCAGGACTGCGTCTGCTTGTGCTGACAGGTAAGTTGTATCCTGTTTTCAAGAGTGGGGCACTTTATTTGCTGCCACAGGTAACACTTCCTAATCACTTGCATTTATGCACGTATTGTTTGCCACCACCAAGGTATCAGACGCATGCTTGGCGGTATCTCTGAAGAGCAAAAATGTGGAAAGCTTCAAGCAGGAGAGACTGACTAATGACATAAAATGAATTAAAGAGCAATAACCAATTTCTTAATGAGCAGAATAGATTACAACTACTATAAACCCACACTGCGCTGTTCTGAGTAAACAAAGGCACAAGGTTTTAAAGTGTTAGAAGATGTAGTCTGAACAGGGTTTCCCCAAATAATTTCTGAAGAGCACTGGTACCTCAAATGCTCTATGGAAAAACTGTGCCATTCCCATATCGGTTGGGGAGAGTAGCCCTCCCTTTCGGACTCAATGTTGTATACTAGCAGAGCATCTAACAAATTCCTACAGTATTCATTTACCTTCAGTTCTGTATGTCCCACACTTCCTTAGAGTAGAGCACATTTTGTTGTTGCTTTGTCCTGGCCCTAGTGTCTCACAGAACAGACTTGGAAATGCTGAAATGAGAGAAAAATCGATTATTCGAGCTACATGTGATATCAAATATCACAAGTCACAATATTCTCTAGTCATCTGCCGAGCAATACTTAAAACCCCATAAGTTTAAGCACTATCTTGCTGATTAGCTCAACTTCATTCACCCAATACCACTTTCATAACGTACCAAATGTTATCACCCATGATTGTACCTTAAATCCATTCACTATACTTTTCCACAGGAAGAAAAGGGGCGTTTTCAGGAAGGAATCTAAGAAGCAATCACAGAATCCGGGGGTGATAGGGGAAGAATCAGAAACAAAAGAGCGTCAAGCTATACTACTATAAGCCACTGAGGGATCCTAAGCACAAAATGAAATTTGTCACCCCACTCCCCAATGTACTTTGTAAAGCCAATGGAAGTTCAATTAAAGTATAACAAGTAAATTCTGAATCTTCACATCATGACGACTTGGACACTTTCATTGAAATTATCAAATTCTCTTTAAAAAAAAAAAAAAATACTGCTTCTCCTCTCTCCCTTTCGCCCACCCCTCTGAGCCCATGTTTAGAATGTTTAGTAGAAAAACAAATCACGGAAACAAAGAGAATCTTTACATAATCAAATAAAAGACAGAAATTAAGATTGGGTCTGGAATCGCCTATACAAACTGGCATCTAGGCAGTCTCGAATGTCTTTAATAACAACATGGTCCGAGGAGGGACAGAGGAGAGAATCACCTGGCACAGACAGTGAATCAGGCAGGGTGACGGGAAAAGGTAGAGCTTCCAGTGTGGGGCCGGGGTGGTGGGGGAGGGGGGATCCCATCGGGCTTCCACAGCCCTAACCCTGACAGACGACTTACAAGTTCGTGAACCCCCGCCGCCCCGCTACCCACCCCACCCCTCACATCTTAGCCCCACATTCTGCCCCAGAGCTTTCTCCTCCTTCACTTCACTCTCTACCAACGACAGCTCCTGTGAATCCAGGATCAAGGTGGACGGCAGACATAGATGCACAAGCGCGCGAGAGCACACACACGCGTGCGCGACAGCACGCACGCACGCAAGCACGCAAGCACGCGCGCGCACACACTCACAAGGTTTCTCTGCCAAGTGTGTGCAAGTTTGGCCACATTAAGAAAGTCCTCTGCCTACCTCCACCCAACCCCCTCACCCCTCCGCCCCCTTAAGCGATGATGGTCTATTTCTCTGTTCTTAAGCCCCCCCAAACCTCCACACACAGCCTCTGTTATTTGAAGATTGCCCAGCCACCCCTTAAAGCCCAATTCTCAGTAAACTTCTGGTAACGGCTGGTTCCCCTAATACCAGACTTCCTTCCACTGCGGCAGGATATGAAAGTTGCCGGACAGCTTGAGCCACCGTCCGATAAAACTTCCGCCTGAGTCAGGGGGTGGAGCACAGTTCTACCGGTCGTCTACCTCGGTAGTTCTGACTCCTCAGAAAGTCACGGTCAGGAGACCTTCCCTACACTTGAAGGGCGGGTGCCTGTACCTGAGGAGAGGAGAGGTCAAGGTCACACAACCGCCGGAAGTGCGTCTCTGACAAGACTCGCGAGAGTTCAATCTTCGTGATACTGGGAGGGCGTGGAATCTCACGTGACCACAGGAGGCACGTGTGCAGCAGACATTGGTTAGTTGCGGTGCTCATGTGACCACAAGGGTTTTGCCTGCCACATGATGATAGGAGCCACTTGCCTGCCCACACACGGATCTGCAGAGTCTGGCAGCTCACAATCTTCCCATGACAGAGAGGAATGAGCCTGACTCTGTGGCCGTGGGGAGGAGTGGGTGGGAACAGTGTACATGACCATAGCATCCACATGCCCCTGAACAGTAGGTCATCTACATGACTTCGAGGGCTGAGACTTCCACATGGTGGTAGCCAGTAACGGCCACATGAGGGAAGAATCCATGTGAGCAACAGGGTTCAGGAGTCCACCATACTCTAGTGACTGGAAGAGCTGGGCCCACCACATGACCATAGCAGCAACATAACAAGAGAGACCACATGACCTCAAAGCTTTGGAGCCCTCGGTGCTGGTATGACCAGGAGGGCTCTACCAGTAGGGCTCATAATTGTAGTATTCGCATGATGGCAGCATCTACGTGACCTGCAGCCTTAGGATGCGGCAAGGCTCAAGTACCTAGGAGCGGTGGGTCAGCTTGGGTCAACTGCCTGACAGTAGAATGCAACCATTGTAGAGTTCTACTGATCTGCATGTTTCAGGAGACCATTATGTTCATGAACCCCAGAGCTCTGATAATGCTCACATTTCTGAGATGGTGGTACCTCCAGATAACCTTCCACAGCAGACAAACTTGAGCTTTCTCTACACCCATCCCTTTTTGTTTGTTTGTTTGTTTGTTTGTTTGAAACGGAGTTTCGCTCTCGTCGCCCAGGCTTGAGTGCAATGGTGCAATCCTGGCTCACTGCAACCTCTGCCTCCTGGGTTCAAGTGATTCTCCTGCCTCAGCCTCCCAAGTAGCTTGGATTGCGGGCACCGGCCAACACGCCTGGCTAATTTTTGCATTTTTTTTTTTCCAGTGGAGACGGGGTTTCACCACGTTGGCCAGGTTGGTCTTGAACTCCCGAGCTCAGGTGATCCACCACCTTGGCCTGCCAAAGTGCTGGGATTACAGGCATGAGCCACCGTGCCCGGTCCCTCTATCCTTCCATAATATATTGTATGTGTTTTGTTTCTAACAAACATGAAATTTAATACTTTACAGTGAAAAAGATCCTCACTAAAACCATAATCGTAGACACTACTGCAAGAGCCTAAGCCATCCGTACAGGTCAGCACGGTTGACTTAATTTCATACAGGTGCAAAGGAAATTAAGGCAAACCTAATGAATTTGAGTTGTCCATTTGAAAAAGAAAATGTGTATAGTGATTAGTATGTGCCACACACTCCAAAGGTTAACGCATTTAAGAGTGCTAACTCTATGGAGTAGGTACTATAACAGAATTTTACAGACGAGGAAATTGAAGCACAGAGGCATTAAATCACTTGCCTAAGAGGTCACAGACATTGTAGGTGGCAAGCCAGCTGTCTCCCCCAGGCAGTGTGGCACTAGACTGTTCTGACCGCCCCCGGGTGTTCCAAGCAGAATTAATTTTAGTTCAGCCTTATTAATTCACACAAACTGGAAGCCAGACCCAGTTACTGAAGCGTTGAGATCTTGGATGTTCTCTTTGAAATGCCAACTAAGTAATTTCAAGTATTATTAGTAAATAGCACCAGTCAATGCTGAATCTAATTAAGGACCTCAGGAGATGCAGTTAAATGTATACATATAAACCTACTATTAATATATAAAATATGTGTATATAAAAGACAGTATAAAATGCTTGAGGTTAGTTGAAAACATTTCCTTCTTATAAAAATCACTGAAAAGAGAAATATCAGCACGTTTAAAACATCATACCTGGCTCTTGCCTGAACTACAACAATTTTGAATTCGTGGAATCTGAATTATAATTAGATTTTACCGTTTCATTATTCTTCCTCTGTCTTCCCAAAAAGGACAGAGAAAAGAGAAGGAGAGTACACACTGCAGTGGTGGTTGTTGTTAATCGCAATTTCACGAACCCCATTTTTGCTGATTTGTGTGGGAAGCTGCAGCTTCATCAGCATAACCAAAATAAATTTGGTGGAGTGGAGTGTTCCTGGTTTGCTTGCAGAGGCAAACAGTGCTATCCAAGCGTTGGGATTACTCTGCTAGGTTCCCACCCTGTGGCCTGGCTACATAAACAAGCAGAAGAAAACTCAACAGACCAAATTTTCCACCACACTTAAAGTGGAATATACTACTGAGGACAACAGGCTGTGTTTGTGGTTCTAAGGTTATCAAAGGAAATCATGACATTTGGAAGGAAGGACTAGGAAGTGCAAATCAGTGGGTCTCGGATAATTCTGGAAAATTACTTATGGGACACATGTAAATAAAGGATATAAAATGGGGCCACATATTTATGAAAGAACCTACGATGAAATTTCAAGTTGGATTTAGGAAGTATCTATACACAGTCACAGGATGGAAGCCTACTTCAAGACCTGGTATCTGCCCCAACCCCGGTTCCTATCACTACATACAGATGAACAGATCACCAGTAAAAGGCACAGCAGAATGTTATCTAGCCCACCTATGCTCAACTGGAACTTACACAGTATTGATGGTGATTATGGTCAAATTATTTCACCAAAAGACAAATCCTAATTATTATAACCCTTACTTTAAGTCATATTTTGCTCCCATCAGACTTGACACTCATATCATTAACCCTTTCTCTGAGATGATTATCAGGAGTTTGTTCGGATATATATATATTTTTTAAGTTACACCAATGGAAGTCTGTAGGCGCTCTAGTATACACAGACAGTAGGGGAAGGTAACTCTATGGGCAAAGATTAATATGTCTGGGGTCCAGTTTAGGCACTGAATTTATTAGGCGCCGTGTTTACTTAGGTGAGGCAGGTTCAGAAGCCGTTTCTCTTGCATGTGATATGGCAAGATTCAGCGGGAACAACTTTCTCTTCTTTGACCTTTTTGTTCTGTGGTGGACATTTTGGAGATCTGTGCTAGTGTCTTTAGGAGGAGTAGCTTTACCTAACACAGAAAAGAGAGAAAGAGGAGTACCGGAACTCCCTTTCCAGAACTTACTTACTTAGAACTCCCCTAAGTAACAGAACGGTTGTGACGTTAAATTAAACATAAATACTCTAATGTTTTTGGTTTGAACACGGATACATACACCTGAACTAGATGTCCTATGTAAATTAACTTTCAGAAAGTAAAATGACTTACCTAGCAACAGCATACAAGGGAAAGCATAAGCTGGGACTCTGTCATTATGGGCATTGGATTCAACATATATTTTTCTGTGTTCCTTTGTGGAATTCGTTAACGTCGCTAGAAGTAACTTTATGTCAGTGCCAACCAACGGGAAAAAAAGAGAAGCAGTTGCAGATAGTGCTCGCTGGCAAATTGCTCAATATGCCAACCCCTCAATGCAAGGCAAAATTCAACAGCTCCAGGTAATAGGCTCACTTTTTGAGTACTACCACAACATACAAATACAAAATTACATCTACATTGAAAACTTTTTTCAGGCAAAGGATGGAGAGGAGTGAAAAGGTAGGGATTCCATAGAGGGTGTTTACTCAAGAGCAGTGCCATTTGTGACGATGCAGCTCTCTGGTACAATGTGGAAACCCCCTCCACTGTGAAGACCATTAAAAAACAAAAAGAGGAATTATGATTCAAAGATTTATAATGTATTAAAAGGAGATAAGTTTAAATTTCCCAGATTGCTTCTTGTTATCTGCTCAAGGCAACCATATTTCGCAATTCAAGAAATAGTTCTAACTACTCTCTTGGAAAATATTGTCAGATCATTTTAAAAATATAGTCAGCCACATTGTTTTCTTTTTGGTGTATGAAAAGCTTAGCCTTTGTTTCTTGTGATCAGCTTATCACTGATAAATTATTTTCGGTGATTAGATCCTGTGGAAAAATCCAGAATATTTAATGTTTGTTTTATTTTTTTAATCCTTGGATTTTAAACATCACATAGTTTATCAACAGTTATAGAATGACTCACTGGCCAGATGGCTCAGTTAGCTAAATCAATCAAGGAGTTAGCAAATAATGAACCAATGGACACGATTAAGCTCATTTGACAGTGTAGATGAAGGCTAAGGCAATACATGAGCAAAAAGCACATTACATACCTTGTCTATGTGATACTACAACGTCTTTATTAAGAGCTTCCATTTATAGATGGATAATTAATTTTCAAATCTGCATATTTGCAGATTGGGTGATTTCTTATTTTTAATTTTCTTTTCATTTACATATTTGGTATTGTTATGGAAACATTCTTTTTAAGGCATGAATAAATGCATGCATTGGAGGAAAAGGTTGTTCTTTAATTTTGGTACATTATATGAGTCTGACTTGATTCTTTTTTGTTGCTATTGACTCAGGGTGGTGGCAAAATATTATGGAAACTATTTAGGGAAAGTTATAGATTGTAGTTTCAAACCTTTTGGAAGGCCAAAAGGTTTTATTGAGGCAGGCTGAAGGCAGCCACCTCATTAACATTAGCACAGGAAAGAGATAGGCAGTGATCAAAGGCTTTACCCCACACCTGTTTGTCTCCACTCTGTTTACTCCTGTTAACTTTGTGCTAGATAGTCCTCTCAGTGGGAGATCAAAGGGGAATTACCTGTTAATAGTGTTTACTCTGGGCCCCGGAACCTAAAGCTTATATCATTTGTATAACCACTATTTTAGCCATGTTAATTATCCACAAGTGTGTTAACTTAAAACCACTGTTGTAAAATCTTGAGGGAATAAAAGGGTGAATGGACACAGGGTCTGGGTTGATTGGTTGCATTTCACCTTCTGAAAGCAGCCAATGGCCATCCCTAGCCCACTTGTATCACTGTAACGGTGTGAGAGTGCATTGATTCATCCGTCGTTGAGTCGGGGTCTGCAGGTCAGACTTCTGCAGGTGGTGACAGAAGTCTCAGGTGATGACCCTGACGTGATCGAGGCCACATATTTTTTTTTTTTTTTTTTTTTTTTTTTGGTGAGATGGAGTCTCACTCTGCCGCCCAGGCTGGAGAGAAGTGGCACAATCTCTGCTCACTGCAACCTCTGCCCCCCGGTTCAAGCGATTCTCCTGCCTCAGCCTTCCAAGTAGCAGGGACTACAGGCGTGTCTCCCCACACCTGGCTAATTTTCTGTATTTTTAGTAGAGACGGGTTTTCACCATGTTAGCCAGGATGATCTCGATCTCCTGAGCTCGTGATCCACCCACCTCAGACTCCCAAACTGCTGGGATTACAGGTGTGAGCCACCACGCCCGGCCAGGTCTGACTTTCTTCTAAAGACCCAGGGAACCTCAAGAGGCATCCATCATGGGATTCTTTGACTGTTCCATACTGAAACTCGAGGATCCACAATTCTTAAGACTGTTCCGTACTGAAATCCAAGGATCTTCAATATCTTTATGAAGTCTGTGCCGGTGTTTACAGAAAGATAAAACTTAACAGTAAATATGAAGAATTCATTTACCGCTAGTCAAATTATCCTGACACAACATCATCTCAGGACAACACTGAATAGAAAACTTTGCTGACGAGTTGAAAAAGAATGAATATGGGATTTCCCACAATGGATGCCTCTGGAGGTTCTTCCGAAACATACACCGCACAGGGGAGAACTCCCATGCTTTGTAACTGCCTATTCGTGAATTCAATATAGGTAGCTCCTGAACAAAAGTATCTGTCTTTGTTACCCAGAGAGTCACTCTATTTGGAAACAAGAAGGACTTGAATATTGTGGTTACTACGCTCATAGTGGTATATATGATTTGAGTCTGTGCCTGCAGGTGACATTTTTATTTACCTACACAATATACATTCTTCACCCTCTTGATAGGGCTCGGGCCTCCATCAGTGTATCTCCTCCCAATACAGTCATGTGCTTGGGGATATATGGTCACTTTCTTAGCTCCAAGAGTGTGCCCGGAATTAGTCTAATCTAATCCAATAATCCAATGTCCAATCCAACAGTGGTTAGGTCAAGATTTAGCCTGGATCTTTACATCTTTCAATTACTGGCTCCGTTAACCATGAAACCCACCCTGCCTCAGAACTCTCAGTTATATAAACAAATGTCTTTCCTTATTGGATAAGCCAGTGAGACTTGCACTTTCTGTTAGCTGTCGTTTAAATATCCCCAACCAATACACATACAACTTTATGGCCATTCAAGCATCTTACAAAGGTGGCTTTCTAAAATAAAAACAACGTATTGGTCTTTTGGTCAAAGACTTTTACGTCTCATTCAGAGTTTCTACACCTAATCTTGTCACAATCCTGGATGATTTCAATGTTTGTGTAGAAAACCAGTCTGATTCCAAGCCTCATGGTTGCAAGACCTCTTCTATTTTAATGTTCCTGTCAACTTGACTTTGACTCTCATTTGACTGCCATGCTCACGGCCACTCCCTGGATCTTGCTACTTCTTGGAACTGCCCCCACTCTAAAATAGTGCACTTTTATATTTTATTGAGGCAACTTCGCTATAACTCTGAACATCATGTTTTATATATTTCTCGGCTATGTTTTTGAGTGCATGTAAGTTCAGCCTTTTCGACTCTTTGATAAAAGTTCTATCATGACGACGTGGTGGCCTTCTTTATTCCAAATAACGGTTGTTGTCCTAACGCCTTTTTTTGTCTGACACTAATACAAAAGTAACAGTTTAAACGGTTTGACTTACGTCTGGTATTTACATATATATTTTTTAACCATCACTTCATTTGCTTCATTTCTGTGACAGGTCAGAAGAGTTATGTTCATGATGCCCAATGTTGAGATGGCATTGCTAATGAAAGACAAGAGGGCCAAGGTGAGAGAAGGGGCAATGAGCAAGCAGGTGTATGACATGCTGGGCTTTCATAATCCTGCCGCTTCTCAAGTTCAGAAGACTCTCTATGGGCCGAGAGGTTCTGGTGGATGGCAGGAAAGATGTGGGATAACTAAGCCCCAGAGAGGACTATACTAAGACTACTTTATGACTCAAGAATGTTTCACCGAGGAGAGGCAGGGGCATTTACTGCTGAGGATTTGGGACTGGAGCACAGTTAGACAGCAGGAATGTTTTGGTGATCGATTACACAGCATAGTGAGAAGAGTTAGTAATAGCGTATCGTATATATCAGTTGCTTTAAAAGTAGATTTTAGATATTCTCAGAATAAAATGTGATAAGTAGGTGAGATGATGGACATATCAATTAGTTTCAGTTAATCTTTCTAAATGTGTATGTACACTTTTCAAAGTATCCCATTGTACCCCATAAATATATACAATTTTTGGTCAAATTAAAAAATAAATAAATAAAATTTAAAAACAAATGAAAGGAACACAGAGCTTGAAATCCAACTCTTTGCTATTACTAATAGAACCTCTCTTTTACTTCACCATACTTGGCCTTTCTTAGTCTCAGCTTTCAATTTAGCTACAGACAAAATTGTTACAAAATAACAAGGTGCAGAGTTTTGAGATACAGTGCAACGTTTTCCCTTTTTCAGGACATGATTCTGTGCCTTTTGACAAAAGCATGCAACCACGTGATCAACCCAAGAATTAAGATCTTGGACATGTCCAAACCTCCATAAAATGCCATCATGCCCTTTTAAAGATGATCTTCTACAGCCCAGGAGAACCACTGATTGATTTGTTCTGTCTCTCTGGTTTTCCCTTTTCTACAAAGCCAAATAAATGGCATTGTATGTAGACTTTTGAGTATGTCTTCTTTCACGCAGCATAATGTATTTGAGAGCCATCCATTCTGTGGCACGCATATTATGTTATCAGTACTTAGAACCTGTCTTGCTGTGCAGTAGTGTTTCATTGTGTGTACACACCACAGTTTGTTCATCCATTCCCCAGTTAATGCGCATTTGGGATGTTTCCAGTTTTTAGCAAACTAAGAAAGATTTGCTTGCAGGTTTTTCTGGGAAAAAGGTTTTCATTCCTCTTGGGTAAATACCCTGGAGTGGGATTGCTGTGTAAGTGTATCTTTAATTTTATGCAAAACTGCCAAATTGTTTATCAAAGTGCCTGGGCCGTTTTATATTTCCACCAACAATGAGCGACAGTCCCTTTTGTTCTATTTGCAGCACTTGCCATTGAAACAGCATGGTACCAGTACAAAAACAGACACATAGGCCAATGGAACAGAATAGAGATCTCATAAATAAGACCGCACATCTACAGCCATCTGATCTTTGACAAACATGACAGAAAGAAGCAATGAGGTAAGGATTCCCCATTTACTAAATAGTCTGTGAGAACTGACTAGCCACATGTAGAAAATTGAAACCGGACCCCTTATTTATTACACCTTATACAAAAATTAATTCAAGATGGATTAAAGACTTAAATGTAAAACCTGAAACTATAAAAACCCTAGAAGAAAATCTAGCCAGTGCCATTCAGGACATAGGCACGGGCAAAGACGTCATGACAAAAATATCAAAAGCAATTGCAACGAAAGCAAAAATTGACAAAGGGGATCTAGTTAAACTAGAGACCTTCTGCACAGTGAAAGAAACTATCATCAGAGAGAACAGATGATCCACAGACTGGGAGGAAATGCTTGCAATCTATCCATCTGACAAAGGTCTAATATCCAGAATCTACAAGGAACTTAAAGATATTTACAAGAAAAAACAAACAACCCCATTAAAAAGTGGGCAAAGGACATGAACAGACACTTTTCAAAAGGAGACATTTATGCGGCCAACAAACATATGAAAAAAAGCTCAACATCACTGATCATTAGAGAAATGAAAGTCAAAACCAATATGAGATACTATCTCATGCCAGTCAGAATGGTGATTTTTTTTTTTTTTATAAAGTCATGAAACAACAGATGCTGGTGAGGCTGTGGAGAAATGGGATCGCTTTTACACTGTTGGTGGAAGTGCTAATTAGTCCAACCATTGTGGAAGACAGTGTGGCAATTCCTCAAAGACATAGTATCAGAAATACCATTTGACCCAGCAATCTCATTACTGGGTGTCTACTCAAAGAAATATAAATCATACTATTATAAAGATACATGCACACGTATGTTCATTGCTGCCCTATTCAGAATACCAAAGACAATGAATCAACCCAAATGGCCATCAATAATAGACTGGATAAATAAAATGTGGTACATATACACCAGAGAATACTATGTAGCCACAAAAAGAACAAGATCATGTCCTTTGCAGGGACATGGATG
This sequence comes from Sapajus apella, assembly GCF_009761245.1. Lineage (NCBI taxonomy): Eukaryota > Metazoa > Chordata > Mammalia > Primates > Cebidae > Sapajus > Sapajus apella. The sequence continues at coordinate 34,622 of NW_022437250.1, forward strand.
GATCTGGAAGCCGTTATCCTCAGCAAAGTAACACAGGAACAGAAAATCAAACACCACAGGTTCTCACTTAAAAGGGGAGCTGAACAATGAGAACACATGGACATGGGGAGGGGAACAACACACAATGGGGCCTTTCAGAGGGGTGGGAGGAAGGGAGAGCGTCAGAATAAATAGCTAATGCATGTGGGGCTTAGTACCTAGGTGATGGGCCGATAGGTGCAGCAAACCACCATGACATGTGTTTACCTATGTAACAAACCTACATGTCGGGCACATGCACCCCGGAACTTAAAATAAACCTTAAAAACACATGAAGATTTTTAATAAAGAAAAAGTTTTAGGTCTAAAAATGACATTAACCATTAACTTCATGAAAGTAGAAATCCAACAGGTCATATTTTTAAAGCACTGTGAAGTGAAAGTAGAAATGTCAATGAAAGTGAAATGAACAATTAATAACTAGCCACATACATTTTTTTTTTTTTTTTGGAGATAGAGTTTCACTTTGTCCCCCAGGCTGGAGTGCAATGGTGCGACCTTGGCTTACTGCAACCTCCACCTCCCAGGGTCAAGCAATTGTCCTGCCTCAGCCTCCCAAATAGCCGGGACTACAGGTGCCCGCCACCACACCTATTTTTTTTTTTTTTTTAAGTAGAGACAGAGTTTCACCATGTTGGCCAGGCTGGTCTCGAACTCCTGATCTCAAGTGATCCACCCGCCTCAGCCTTCCAAAGTGCTGGTATTACAGGCGTGAGCCACCGTGTCTGGCCGCCACATACAAATTTTACTTAAGATCAGTGTATATGACTATTGGATTAACAAGAAATTTCAAATTAAGAATATTTTACAAAGTCACAGTAATTTAGAGAAAGCCTTGCAACCAGAGTCAAAGGACTTGAATTTAACTGCTTCTACCAATACCAGTTAAATGTTACAGAAAACATCAATTCTGGCTTTGTCCACTACTATTCACTAAAATAGAAGCTATTCTTTCAGAAAAGTGCTCAAAACATAAAAATATCTTCAAATATTAATAAAGCATTCACATTCTAAACTTAATTATACCATATATTATACCGGAGAAGGTGGTGACATTCCAAATAAAGCTAAATCCAGAATTTCTCATGGGAAAAAAAAAAAAAGGAATAGTATGAACAGTTCTTGCCTTCGTCTCATCTTATTAATTGTGATATGAAGTAGACATATTTTCTTCCCGTGACTTGGCAAATTTTGTTTCTCAGTTTTAAGTGTTGATCAGCTTCCATCATTTTATTCTTTGTTCCTTCTATGTCATGAATATCTCCAAGGAATCCTGTAGTGTAAACTTTTTTGCAAGTGTCACTTTCACTGGGAGAGCTTAATCCTTTCCATCAAAATCGTTTTCCAATTTCTGCTTCCAGCATTATTTCTTGTCATTTGCTTGCCTGCTTTTCTCTTTCTTGGCCAATTCCCTTTTTAAGCTATCCAATTCTTTGGCAAAATGTCACATGAGTAGTTCACTGGGAGACAAGGTGGAAACTCAGCTTCATTCTTGGCTGTCGATGCATGAAATAAATAAGAGATACTCAGTGACCAAACACGGTGAGATTTTAAAAGAAAAGTGGCATGACTGGTCACTGATCCTGATGCTCATCTATTATTTAAATAGTGATTTGTGGAGTGACACAAACAGAATTTGAAAGAAGTGGCATGACTGGCCACTGATCATGATTCTCATCTGTAATTTCAGTAGGGATTTGTGGACTGAAAAGCCAGCAGCAAAGTGTGGTCTTTATGGAACCACTGAGAGTTAGTTTACCATGGTAACTGAAATTGGACCCATGCTGTGAAGGGACTGGTGTTATTTAACCAAATCACGGTAAATAACCTTCCTGCATAGTGCAACTGTGCAAAGGGAGGACTGCATATAAAAATACACTTGACCTATGTTTAATATTAACCTGATACACAGCAACCTAGGTACACTCACTCCTTAGTTCTAGGAAGTTTTTCATAAATTCCTGGAAATTTTATACATAGCCATCATGTCAGTAAATAGGGACACTTTTTTGATGACTTCATTTCCAATCTGTGTGCCTTTTAGTGCTTTCCTTTGCTTTATTGTATCAGTTGGGTCTTCCAAGGAGGTATGGAATAGGAGTGCTGAGAGTGATTGTCTTTGCTGCAGTGCTATCATTTCAACATGGTGAACGGTAAAAACACATTAGTATGTGCCTTCTTTTTTTGTTTTTTACTATGTGTTTGAGCTGCAGTGTCTTATCATTTCATCACGTAAACAATACAAATAAGTTATTCGTTATTCTACCTTTTTTGTTTCTCACAAAGTCTTGAATATTCAGTGTGCGTTTTACAGTAATCGTACATCACATTTTGTAGTAGTCAAATTTCTAGTGCTCAGTAGCCACACGTGGCTAGTGTCTACCATGCTGAACAGTGCAACTCTAGGAGAAGAGCAGAGGGAGCAAATACATACGGAATGATGTGTACCCTGAAGAAAATGTACATGGTACATTAAAAAAACAGTATGGTAAAGTAAGGGGAGAGAAGTGGGGTAAGTAAGCAGAGGGAAGTAAGAGAAAAACCTCTTGGAGTAGGTAACATTTAAGCTATGGCCTGAGTCCTGATGAGCTATCCAACAGCATATAGAGGCCAATGTGGATTGAGCAGAGTCTGCAAGGGGCAAAGCAAAAAGCACACAAACAAATAAACGAACAAATAAATCTGGCATATAGATGGGTTAAATAGCTTTCCCAAATCTCCAAAGAAAAGAGTGGGGAAACAGACAAATCATAGGACAATCTGTACTGTGAGTGACTTGGTGTAGGGTCTTATTTGCCTATTAATTCTTAGCACCAGGAACAGTACCTGATTAATAACAGACCTTTGGTGAATCTATGTGAAATAAGGGCTAAAGGAGCCCCCAGGCTTCTGAGACCCAGGAACGGAGATAGCAATATACTGATAAAGACACCAGTAGGTAGTGGGCATAGTTTGTTTATTGTTGTTGTTTATCATTTTAATTGCCAGCGGTTTCTCATAAGCAGCCTGAGGCAATCGTGAATACAAGAAGATCAAAGGAATTCAGTGAGTAATATTATTGGCTTCAGTAACCAGCACCTACTCCAGAAAAACATCCAGGAAAGGTTTCAATTGTCCTGACTGGTGTCAAGTACCCATGAGCGAACCGATCAGTGTGGATGGGGAAATGGTGTGCCATGACTGGGTCAGCCCACGTCACATACCCAACACTGTGGTCAGTAACGAGATGGAGGATGTAGAGGACAATGGACTAGAGACCCACAGCACTTCTCAATGTCTGCTGTTTCCTTCTTAGGGCTTTTCTCTTATAGAGGTCAGTTACACACCCAATCTTCCTAACACCAGGTTCCTGGAATAGCAGAATTTTACATTATGTGTCTTTAAAAACTGGGCTTCAGGCAAGAACATTCTGTTTTAGTGGCCACACATCAGTGATGAAACAGCTCCTTGTCCCGTGAAAATCACTCAGGATGGGTGTCCTAGTTCATGTTGTTCTGCTGTACTGCCTGTAGCATCACCTTCAATTGGGCCTGCAGTTCAGCAAGCTTTTATGTCCAAACTGCCACGACAATGCCATTGTTTATAGCCATGGACAAGAACAGGATAAATCACATACTTCAGCTCCATCCAGGCTGTTAAGCGCTGCAGAAGACTTGTGAGCACCGGCATTGTAATGGGGTTGAAGACAAAGCTAGGGACACAGAGGTGGGAACAGTGGCTCAGGGCTGGGGTGACCACAGAGAAAGTAAAATCAGTTATCAGGCAGTTGTCTATCTCCAGATGCTGCAGGGCCCCTGAGACCTTCTCCAGCAGAGCCAGGAATGGCCCAGAAACTTCCCAGGACATCTGATTGTTACTCAGACTCAACAGTTTTAGGTGGGTAACCAGAGAGCTCTGGGATAGGACAGTGATGTCTCTGGTAGAAAGTCCACAGAGAGACACATACACTGGATACAAATGAGGTGGCAGGACTCTGTAGAGGGAAAAAAGGAAGGTATTTCTGAAGAATGAGGGTTGGACTAGAGCAAGCAGTTCTGAATTATAGGTGCTTATGACTCTAGAATAAAGTAATCTGTATGTCCATTGTAACAGCAGTTAAAATTGTGGGCTTTAGAGTCAGACTTAATAGATTTGTGACCCTAAGAAAGTTACTTTTCCACTCTGAGATACAGTTTTTTAGTCTTTCAAATGTGTACAATAGCAATTATTATACAAGATTGTGGGAAAGATTCAGTGAAAAAGAATTTAACTTAGTGCCTACAGTATAATTAGCAGCGTATCTAGTTCACTTATTTGATGGGGATGGGTCTGGAAAAGCAGCCGACTGAGACTTACCTTTGACGAATTTCCAAATGACAAGTTCTCCATTCAAGTCCTAAGCCTCGGGAAAACTACAGGAACAAAATGATGTGGCAGTATTACCTATTGTGACCACTGCACGGGGATTTGCATCAGTGCTACAGCATAAGTTATTTCTCCAACTGAACCCCTCCGCTTCTTCTCTAGAAGGCTATAAACTCCAATAAAAGAAGAACTGTTTTCTTTTTCATCCTAGTGTCTGCACATGGTTGACTGACTGACTGACTGACGGACCGGGCACAGCTGACTTTCCTAATCCTTTCTCCTCAGCATGAGGGACTACACTCTCTAGCTTGACCAGTTTCAAACACCCAGCAGTGCCCGTGCTGATGTGGAAGGAGAAATAGCCTGCAAGGTATTTTAAGAATATCTATGACTAGTCACACTCCTTTGTTCATAATGCGGCATTCAGGGAACCCAGGTCCCTCCCCAGCCCCTCATCTGGAAATTTTGTCCAGCCGATCAGTGAGGCAGAAGAAAGACAAGCTGAGTTCCTGGAGGTTGTTCATCTGCTCAAGATGAGTGAGAAAAGTTGAGAAGTTTCTCTGCTTACAGGATTTTAAAGTGATTTTAGACAGACTAAGTCTGTCCAGGTGGATCCTCGGTGCCAAAAGGATGTTGACTTCACCCAAATAAGCCTGATCTCCTTCCAGGTGATCAGTGCGTCCCATTTCCAGAAACTGCAGGATGCTTTCATGGGCAGACACTTGATCAATTTGCAAATCTCTGCAGCAAAGGTGCAAGGACCCAAGGCTCTGCTCAACTTTACTCGAAAGGAAAGAAAAGAGTTGCCTTCTTCTCAGCGGAAAGGTCCTTTCTCAAGGGAAAGGCCCACTAACAATCCCATGCATTCCTTGGTTGGGCTGAGACTCAGACTCTAAACGTACAATTTCCAGGCACCTAACACCGTGCTTGGTTTCTTCTCCTTTCAGGATAGAGTGCTGAGATTAAACACAAGACTGAAAACAAAATGGAAATGTGCTCCTGATCTAAGAGCATGTGGTTCTGATGTCTGGGTCCTGCCTTAAACCTAGCACCCTCCGTTTCGGCCCCCTGTAGAGAGAGGAAGACAGAACATGAAAGGCAGCTGATTTTAATCTAACCCGGCAAGATCAATGAGGAGAAGCAGGGACAAACCCTTTATCTTTGCTCTTCACTCCACGTACAATCTACCAACAAATTTTTTTTTCCGTGCAAACTCAACATCTTTCATTATTTTCCCCAACCTTCCTTCTCCTCTGATCCTCCCCAGTCTCAATGCCCATGTTGTTCTTCTATGTAATCATACCCAGGAGGTAAATCCATCAATAGCATTCTCAGTCACCTCTATTCCATAATCACCTCTGTAAGACATTAGAGTCCTTAAGGTGACCTCAAGTGCTGGACCAACAACCTCACAGAGATTCTCAGCATTCACCGTCAACTACCTTTAGGAGACTGTTAGGCTATCCCCTGCCTCAGGCTCCAGCATACCCTCCTGATGACTCACTATGCCTCTAGTGTACATAGGGTTACCAAGAGGAAGAGTTCTGGGCAGGGAAGATATGCAGACCATCAGCCGTGGCTCCCAAGATTTCGTAGTGTGACTCTGTACACTCAGTGGTCCAACACGGAGACAACGGGAAGGCCAAATCCTCACCATGGCCTTCGGTTTCATCTCCTGCCCTCCCGAGAAGGCAATGATAAACAATGGAACATAGAGGCCCCATGGGAGCTCCTCAAGAGCATGGATAGCTGCAGGCTCTTCACTCAGCAGACCCCATGCAGCAAGCTCTAGCAGTGTGGCTGGCACCTTTTGGTCCATCTTCGTGAACCTGCTTTAGGGTGAGGAACATTAACAAATCCCGAGAAGATTTCCACAGTCTCTTGACTGCCACCAAGGACAGCAATGAATGAAATACACATTGAACAAATCTATGGTGAATCCAACAGCCACTTCAAGAGAACTATATCAGAATAGAAATAGACTTGTATGTGCATACAAATGTCTGTGTTTGTGTGCGTGTGTGTATGTGTTTGTACACACACACACATATACATTTAGATAAGATAAAATGCCATCCAAAATCAGCTGTAAGTCAGCAGAAGGCAATGTCTAACCACCCAGACACCTGCCTCCCAATGTTTCCTGTGAAAAGGATATAAACCAATCACAAAGGAAGATGATGTAAATCTATACAGAAGCCACACCCTCATCGTTACTTAGAAACGGATAATGCCAAATCTTTAGTAGTGAGTAAAAAGAGAAAAAGCATGAAATCCCAGCACATGATCTGTCATGCTCCCATCACTAGGCTTTGCGGCAAGCAAAGACAGACCGAGAAAAGCTGCAAGAGATACAGAGAAAGGAAGAGGCAAGTTGGTCTGAAACTACAGTTAAAATGACTGGGCCCTTACCAAGTCTAAAAAATACCAAAAAGGTGACCCAGATAATGAGAGCAGGGAGTATAGGGAAGGGCCTCTAAAATAGGTGTAATATAAACAGGTAGAGATGATCTCAGAATGCAGTCTTTGGGTTGGGTGCAGTTGCTGACGTCTGTAATCCCATCACTTTGAAAGGCCTAAGGCAGGAGGATCCCTGAGCCCAGGAGTTTCAGATCAGCCTAGGCAACATAGTGAGACCTCGTCTCTACAAAACCTTAAAACATTAGCCAAGTGTGGTGGTGTGTGCCTGTGGTCCCAGCAACTCGGGAGGCTGAGGTGGGAGGATCGCTGGAGCTCAGGAAGCAGATGTTGCGGTAAGTCGAGATCACACCACTGCACTCCAGCTTGGGCAACAGGGCGAGACTCTGTCTCAAAAAAAAAAAAAAAAAAAAAAAAGTACTCTTTGAAATGCACAGCTTCTGGGGAAGGGGAAGGGCAGACAGAAAGGGAGAAGTCCACTTTGGCACTTTGGTAATGATGGGGAAAAGAAACAAAATCAAAAAATGAAGAATCTTGCAACACATAGGAGAATCATAGAATCAGGGCACTCATCACTTCTTTGTCCACTGCCAAAACAAACAAACGAAATCAGTAAATTTAAGGCCTGAATTTTTCTACACTGACAGAAAATAGCACCATTAAAATAGGAATCTAGTAAAACAATCCAATATCATATAAATGAACAAAAGGAAGAATTCCTTACAAATCATTCCAGAAAGAGAAAAAGAGCAGAAGACAAAAGTTCACACATATTAAACAACCATGAAACAGATAAAAAAAAAAAACAAAACTGTAAGTCAATCCTCCAAACAGAATTAATTCCATTCAAACAAACATTTGAGATTATAAAACCTGCCTTGATTTAGAATATAATTTAAAACTCTAAACTCAGAAACGGACTTTAAAAAAGGTCTGAAGTAATGATTTGATATCCAGCTCAGCTGATCCCTCACAAATATCACGGTTTATAGAAAATCAGACAGGAACTTAGGAAATTATGTACCCATCAGCCCTTCCTGAGGACTCCACTAGAGCAAGGGTCTACGAACTATGGCCCACTGGTTGGAATATTTACTATATGGCTCTTTACAGAAAATGTTTGCTAACCTATATTCTAAAGGGTAAACTGGGATTGTCATTCCACAGGTAATGACAGGAAAATCTTCCCTAAAACATCTGAGGGTGACCTTTTGGTACCTAACACTAATATGAAGGTGGAGCAAGGAAAACGACTAATGTGCATTTATTTTATAGTTTGGAAAAAAGAAATAGTGCAAGGAAATTGAGAGAAATAAGAGGGATAGAAAAAACCATAGTAAACATTTTTTTTTTTTTTTCATAAGGCAGTAGATGAGTGTCAAAGGAGACTACGGGTTAAAAACCAACTACTGGACCAGATAGTAAAATGCTCAATAAGAAAACAGGTGCTAAAAATGTTTTTTTTTTTTTTAAATGACAAAGTTTACATGTTAACATTAAAACTGAAAATTCACAGTGAAGATATAATACTTAGGAATATTTATGCATAAATCACCATAGCATCCACCTTCGTAAGGCCAAAAAGTATGGAGGCGTTGAACCACGGTAGTAGTAGGAGATTTAATACATGGCAAGTCTCAGTACAAGGCAAATCCGGTGGTACAATAAAGAGAAGTATACAGAAAATCTAAACAACATAATTCATAAGATACATTGTATGTGTGTATATACACATAGGCATAGATACACACACACATGCACGCATAACTCTACACCTTGGAAATGAAGGATAAACCACCTTGTCAGAAGCTGATGGCACGTTAATGAAACACGATTATAATTATCTCACAGTGAAGACCTCATTAATTTCCATGAAGTAGAAATATTACACCCAACCCTTTGCAATCGTGGTGAAACAAAAGTAGAACTTACTAACAGAAACTGAAATCAGAAAGGGTCTTCTACTTAGAAAAAAAAAAATGTTTAAGCCTTCTGTTAAGCAAATGTTGAGATAAAAAGGAGACACAAACTGAAGTTACAGAAATATTTAAGAAGAGTGACAATGAGCGCTTACGTATGAGAATCTGTAGAAGATATTTAAAGCAGTGATTGGAGGCAGATTCAGACCGCTAAATACTCTGATCAGTAAAAATGAAAGAATAAAATTAAATAAATTAAAGCATTGCCTCAAAAATCTAATAGAAGAACAACCAGGGAATCCAAAAGAAACACAAATAAATAAGTAATATAAAAGCAGAAATTGCCAGTCTTGGTGGCTCACACCTGTAATCCCATCACTTTGAGAGGCTGACGTGGCAGGATCACTTGAGGCCAGGAGATTGACACCAGCCTGGGCAACATAAGGAGGCCCTGCCTCTACAAAAATAATAATAATGATGATAATTCATTAGCTGGGCGTGATGGAACATGCCTGTAGTCCTACTTACTCAGGAGGCGGAGGTTGGAAGATAGCCTGAGACCAAGAGCTGGAGGCTGCAGTGAGCTATGATCGCGCCACTGTACTCCAGACTGAGTGATCCAGGGAGACTCGGTCACTAAAATAAATGAATGAATGAATGAACGAGCTGAAATTGATAAGATACATAGTAGGAAATCAATATGTGTATATTTATTAGATCAACATCCTGTTTCATTTTAGTGGACAAACTCATTAGCTAGATTAATGAAAGAAGAAAGGGAGAGAGCACAAATACACAAAATAGTGAATGACAAATGATAATCATTTAAACAGAAAAAAAATGAGATTACTTTTGAAGCCCGTATACAAATAAATTTTAAAATACACATGAAATTGATAATTTCCTAGGATAATCAGATTATCAGTATTTTCACTCTAATGCTGGAAGGCTTAAATTGGCCAATTTTCATAGGAAAATTTATTAAGGAATGACTCCCACGGAGCACCTGGCTCACATGCTATTACAGGTGAATTCTAATAAACTTCAGAGATCAGATAGTATACCAGAGTACCAATGCTCTATAAATTATTCAACAGCCTTAAAAAGGAAATTTTCATAACTCCCTTGATGAAGCAAGTGTGACATGGGGAGATAAGTGTAGATGCAAAAAAGCTAGATAAAATATTAGTGAACAACATCCAACAACACATTTAAAAAATCCTAATATGCTTTGGCAAAGTAGGATTTATCCCATCAATGCAGGTTGGTTAGATATTAGAAAGTACCTTGATATCATTCACCATATTAATACAATTAAAGACAAATATCACATGGTTATCACCAGAGATGCTGAAAAAGCCTTTGGAAAATTCAACCCCTCTTTATGTTAAAAATTAGAAAAGCCTCAAGAAACTAGGGATCACAGGATGCTTTCTTAACATGAAAAAACATATATACCTAAGTCCGAATGCCAGTAACTTATTTATTGCGGTGGGGTGAGGGGGGGCACTCAAAGTTTTCCCCGGGGATCAGGAACAAGGAATGCATGCCTACTACCTCGCACCTATTCAATCTTGTATTACAAGTCTTATAGTCAATTGACTAGAGAAATCAATCATTCTCACAGGAATGAATTTCAAGAGCTAAAAAGCACAGCAAAGGAAGGAATCAGCAACGTGAAATGGCAACTTTCACATGGGAAAAAATAATTGCGAACCGTGTATATGAATAAAGGGTTAATATCCAAATTTTATAAGGAAATCATACAACTCTATGGCAGTAAAACAATCCAATTTAAACAATGGGCAGAGGGCCTGAATACATATTTCTCCAAAGAAGACATACAAAATGACTAACAGGTATATGAAAAAGTACTCAACGTCATTAATCATCAGGAAAATGCTACTATGAGGCAACCCCTTACAGCCAATAGGATAGTGATCATCAAAAAGCCAAGTGATAACACACATTGCTGAGGGTGTGGAGAAAAGGGAACCCTCGTACACTGCTGATGGGAATATAGATTGGGGCAACCATTACGGAAAACAGTATGGAGGTACCTAAAGAAATAGATTTCTTTTTTCTGTTTTAGAAATAAAATGGTAGTCCTACATTTTTCTATTTTAGAAAAAAATATGGTTGTGAAAAATAAAACTATTGTATGACTCAGCAACTCCTTTTCTGAGTGTCTACTCAAAGGAAATAAAATAACCACCTTTTAAATGTAGTTGATCTTTTAAAAGTACCTGAACTCCCATGTTCACTGCAGAATTAATCACAAGCCAAGATATGGAAACAAACTAGGTGTCCACGAAGGGACGGATGGGTACAGAAAATGTGTTGTATATTCACACTTTTAAAAGGAGATCTTGCCACTTGCCAAAACATGGATGAACCTGGAGGACATTATGCTAAGTGAAATAAGCCAGATACAGAAAGAGAAATATTGCATAATCTCACTTATATGTGGAATCTGAAAAAATAAAAGTAAAATAAAACTCAAATATACAGAGGCCGAGAATAAAGCCGTGATTACCAGGGTCAGGGTGGGGCAGAAGGAGTGGGAGGAGGAAAGGAGGAGATGTAGGTCAGAGGATAAAAAGTAGCAGATATGTAGGATGAAAGAGACTAGAGATCTAGTGTACAACATACAGAATACAGTTAATACAATTGTACTATTAAATAGGATGTGGCATTTCTGCTAAATGAATAGATTTTAGCACCCCCTGCTACCGAAACCAAAAATGGGTAACTATGTGACATAATGGGTATGTTCATTTGCTCCACTATAGTGATTGTTTTACTATTTATACCTGTCCCATAACAACATGTTGCATACGTTAGATATACACAATAAAACTTACATTTTATAAAAGAAGTAAAGCCATCTCTATGTGCAGGTGATATTATAGTATACCTGAAAAACCCTGTAGAAACAATGATAAATCAACTGAAACAGTAAAAGAAGTCACTAAGTATTCTATTGACGATTTTTGCATCAATGTTCATCATAGATATTGGCCTGAAATTTTGTTTATGACTTGTGTCTCTGCCAGGTTTTGGTATCAGGATGATGTTGGTCTCATAAAATGAGTTAGGGAGGATTCCCTTTTTCTATTGTTTGGAAAAGTTTCAGAAGGTATGGTACCAGCTCCTCTTTGTACCTCTGGTAGAATTCAGCTGTGAACCCATCTGGTCCTGGACTTTTTTTGCTTGGTAGGCTATTAATTGCTGCCTCAATTTCAGACCTTGTTATTGGTCTATAAAGAGATTCCACTTCTTCCTTGTTTAGTCTTGGGAGGGTGTAAGTGTCCAGGAAATTATCAATTTCTTCTAGATTTACTGGTTTATTTGCATAGAGGTGTTTATAGTGTTCTCTGATAGTTGTTTATATTTCTGTGGGATCAGTGGTGATACCACCTTTATCATTGTTTACTACATCTATTTGGTTCTTCTCCCTTTTCTTCTTTATTAGTCTGGATGGCAGTCTATCTATTTTCTTGATCTTTTCAAGAAACCAGTTCCTGGATTCACTGATTTTTTGAAGATTTTTTTGTGTCTCTATCTCCTTCGGTTCTACTCTGGTCTTAGCTGTTTCTTGTCTTCTGCCAATGAAATGCTGGCAAACTGAATCCAACAGCACATCAAAAAGCTTATCCCTCACAATCAAGTAGGCTTCAACCCTGGGATTCAAGGCAGGTTCAACATATGCAAATCTATCAACGTAATCCATCACGCAAGCAGAACCAAAGGCAAAAAACACATGATTATCTCAGCAGACGCAGAGAAGGCCTTCGACAAAATTCAACAGCCCTTTATGTGAAAAATTCTCGATAAACTAGGTACAGATGGAACATATCTCAAAATAATAAGAGCTATTTATGACAAACCCACAGCCAATATCATACAGAATGGGCAAAAACTGAAAGCATTCCCTTTGAAAACCAGCACGACACAAGGAGGTCCTCTCACACCACCCCTATTCAACATAGTATTGGAAGTTCTGGCCAGGGCAATCAGGCAAGAGAAAGAAATAAAAGATACTCAATTAGGAAAAGAGGAAGTAAAATTGTTTCTTTTTGCAGATGACATGATTGTATATTTAGAAAACCTCATTGTCCCAGCCCCAAATCTCCTTAGGCTGTTAAGCAACTTCAGCAAAGTCTCAGGATACAAAATCAATGTGCAAAAATCACACGTATTCCTACACACCAATAACAGACAAACAGAGAGCCAAATCATGAGTGAACTCCCATTCACAATTGCTACAAAGAGAATAAAATACCTAGAATACAACTAACAAGGAATGTGAAGGACCTCTTCAAGGAGAGCTACAAACCACTGCTCAAAGAAATAAGAGAGGACACAAACAGATGGAAAAAAACATTCCATGCTCATGGTTAAGAAGAAGCAATATCATGAAAATGACCATACTGTCCAAAGTAATTTATAGATTCAATGCTATCCCCATCAAGCTACCATTGACTTTCTTTGCAGAATTGGAGGAAAAAAACAAAAAACAAAAAAACAAAACTTAAATTTCATATGGAACCAAAACAGAGCCGCATAGTCAAGACAATACAAAACAAAAAGAACAAAGCTGAAGGCATCACACTACATAATTTCAAATGGCACTACAAGGCTACAGTAATCAAAACAGCTTGGTACTGGTATCAAAACAGATATAAAGACCAATGGAACAGAACAGAGGCCTCAGATATAGCACCCCACATCTACAACCATCTGATGTTTGACAAACCTGACACAAACCAGCAATGGGGAAAGGATTACCTATTTAATAAATGGTGTTGTGGAAACTGGCTAGCCATATGCAGAAAGCTTAAACTGGATCCCTTCCTTACACCTTATACAAAAATTAACTCCATATGGATTAGAGACTTAAACATAAGACCTAAAACTATAAATACCCTAGAAGAAAACCTAGCCAATACCATTCAGAACATAGGCATGGGCAAAGACTTCATGACTAAAACACCAAAAGCAATGGCAACAAAAGCCCAAATTGACAAATGGGATCTAATTAAACTAAAGAGCTTCTGCTCAGCAAAAGAAACTATCATCAGAACGAACCGGCAATCTACAGAATGAGAGAAAAGTTTTGGAATCTACTCATCTGACAAAGGGCTAATATCCAGAATCTACAAAGAACTTAAACAAATCTACAAGAGAAAAAAAAAAAGAAAAAAAAAAAAAAAAAAAAACATCGAAAACTGGGCAAAGGGTATGAACAGGCACTTTTCAAAAGAAGACCTTTAGGCAGCCAACAAACGTTTGAAAAAAAAGCTCATCATCACTGATCATTAGAGAAATGCAAATCAAAACCACAATGAGATACCACCTCATGCCCGTTAGACTGGCAATCATTAAAAAGCCAGGAAACAACAGATGCTGGAGACGATGTGGAGAAATAGGTACAGTTTTACACTGTTGGTGGGAGTGTATATTAGTTCAACCATTATGAAAGACAGTGTGGTGATCCCTCAAGGATCTAGAACTGGAAATACCATTTGACCTAGAAATACCATTTTACCCAGCAATCCCATTACCGGGTATATACCCAAAGGATTATAAATCATTCTAGTATAAAGACACATGCACACATATGTTTATTGTGGCACTGGTCACCGTAGCAAAGACTTGGAACCAACCCAAATGCCCATCAATGATAGACCAGATAAAGGAAATGAGGCACATATACACCACGGAATACTATGCAGCCATGAAAAGAAGATGAGTTCACATCCTTTGCAGGGGATGGATGAAGCTGGAAACCATCATTCTCAGCAAACTGACACAAGAACAGACAAACAAACAAACACCACATGTTCTCTCTCATAGGTGGGAGTTGAACAATGACACCACATGGACACAGGGAGGGGAACATCACACACCAGGGCCTGTCAGGGGGTGGGTGGCTAGGGGAGGGCTAGCATCAAGAGAAATACCTAATGTAGAGGACGGGTTGATGGGTGCAACAAGCCACCATGGCACGTGTATACGTATGTAACAAACCTGCACGTTCTGCACATGTACCCCAAAACTTAAAGTATAATTAAAAAGGGATGAAATACAATAGAAAGGAAAACATCTATACAATCCAATATTTAGGATTCAAAGCCCGACATATCCAAATTAACCATAAACAAAACTAAGATGCAAAAGAGAAATACAACTTTATGAAGAAGAAGAAGAGAAAACCTGTCTGAAGAATTGTAAAGAGACAGCATGAAGTGATTAGCCATACAGTTGAAGCTAATCACACCTTCAGAAAAGGGGATACATAGAGAGTGGAGTGGAGAGTGGACCACTGAGCAATCCAGCTGGATTTGCCTTTCCTGTTAATCCCTAAACCTTGACCCTAGGTAATGTAGGCCAAAGTAGGCCTGATTTATAGAAAATTTATGGAAAAGATACTGGTGTAATTCACTTAGTTGGAAGAAGACTTGGAACCATCTTGCGAGCTACACTTCCTTTAAAAATCTTGCCATAAACAAGACCCAATCTTGCGGGTGGGGCCCAGTGTCTTAGCAGTTCCTTCTCAAAGCAGCGGGGAGAGAACTTCAATTGGCTCAGCTTGGTCAGGTGATCTCCTTTGACTTATCAGCTCCATGGGTGAGGGATGAGGCTAGATTCCTGCCCCTCCCGCTCCTGGAGCTGGGGGGAGGGGGAACAGGGAAGGAGGGGAGAGAAGGCGAGGGTGGGGAGGGTGAGGGGCGGGAAGGGTGGTGGGACAGGGGGATGGGAGTGTGTGAGGTGGAAAGGGAGGGTGCTCTGATTATAAGCCTGCCCCACCTGCTGAGATCATCTTAGGTGAAAAGTGAGCCACAATGTCATTGCATATGACCCCCGGCACTGGCCAGCCAGGGTTTCTTCTCTTTTTTTCTTTTCTTTTTTTTTTTTTTTTTTTTAATGGAGTGCATTGGCAGGATCCAGGCTCACTGCAATCTCAGCCTCCGGGGTTAAAGCAATTCTCCTGCCTCAGCCTCCCTAGTAGCTAGCATTAAAGGCACCTGCCACCATGCCCTCCTGATTTCTGTATTTTCAGTAGAGATGGGGTTTCACCATATTAGCCAGGCTAGTCTCAAACTCCGGTCCTCACGTGATCTGCCCGTCTCGGCCTCCTAACGTGCTGGGATCACTGGCGTGAGCCACCGTATCCGGCCCCAGAGAGGGTTTCTACCAGTCCAGGCCTCAACACAGACCGTTACAAGTCCAAATTTAGGCCGGGCGTGGTGGCTCACGCCTGTAATCCCAGCACTTTGGGAGGCCGAGGCGGGTGGATCACGAGGTCAAGAGATCGAGACCATCCCGGCCAACATGGTGAAACCCCGTCTCTACCAAAAATTAGCTGGGCATGGTGGCGCCTGCCTGTAGTCCCAGCTACTCGGTTGGCTGCAACAGGAGAATCACTGGAACCCGGGAGGCAGAGGTTGCAGTAAGCCGAGATTGTGCCACTGCACTCCATCCAGCAGCCTGGTGACAGAGCAAGACTTTATCTCAAAAAAAAAAAAAAAAAAAAAAAAAAAGTCCAAAGTTAGTGGGCATGTAGCAGGGGATGTTGACTTAAAAACTGCGTGGCCACTTGACGGCAAAAGGCTGTCAGATATTGGTGTCCCTGGTTCTCTGATATATTAAAGAAAGGACTGAGTCCTGACCAAAGATAGGAAAAATGTGTTTGTCTTCTGCAGTGAAGCCAACATAGCATCTACACTGAAACCTGACAAAGGCGGCACACAGGAGAAAACTTCCACCCATCTAACAATGCTATCAATTACAAGGCAGCCAATATTTGTTTGCATGTCCAACCCTCAGCCCACACTCCTGATTCCATTTCTTGCCTATTTGATTTTCTTTTCCTCACATTCATCTTTTGGAATACGATATATTTTACTCATATGCTGTTTTTGTTTTTCATTGTCTGTCTCCCATAGTGGAAAAATACAAATTCCAGAAGGGCGAATATCTTTGTCTATTGCTCATTAATGTATCCTAAGATCCTATAACAATGCCTGCTTCACGGGATAATTTGAATGAATAAATGAATTAATAATTAAATGAATTTTTCTCCAGCCACACTAGCCTCCTTTTTATTGCTCTAACATTATCTCAGCAAGCATACTCCCATACCATTCTGTGTTTTTCTGTAACAGCCTGGCCGAAGGTATCCCTATAGCGACCTTGCTTACTTGGTGTACGTCTCTGATCACATTATCAGACATGTGGTACTTTTCTTCATGACAGTTAGCGTGTCACCGTGTTGTTTTTATGTTTTGTTGTTTTCTATTACTCTAATTACAGGTAAAGATGCAGATCAGCTGTGTCTGTTTTAATTTTTGCAGTACAGTGTCATCTTTCAGTAGATGGGGTAATGAGCATCAGCTATCTTAGGATTGAATCCATGGCATTGCCACTCTGTAGCTAAATAACCTTGGCCAGGTAAACTCTTCCAAGGTTTTATTATCCATCTTTAAACTGGGAATAGTAATAAATTCAAGCTCATAAGGCTGTTGATGGCATTTCATTAAGGTAGTTCATATACAGTTATGCACCACATAATGACTTTTTGGTCAATGATAGACCACATATGTGATGGTGGTCCCATCATATTATAAGGTTATATGTTCAGATTCCTGTTCTGACACCATTCTAGCACACAAGATTGCTGGTTCACCTTGCCTCTTTACAGATGGCTGTGGTGGGAGCTAAACTTTTACCCTAGCCCCACTGACACATTTCCAATAAAAAAGGGGGCACCGATTCACAACACTTTGTTACCTCAGAGGTAGGGTGGGGGAGGGTAGGCACAGTTATTTGCTAGGCTTCAGGGAAAGGGCAACTGAACGGCTGACTCAATATTTTGTTGCTGCAGTGTGGTGGGGCAGAAGCCTAGCTCCCCACTGGTCTCTGAGAACATGAGGGGAAGGAGTGGGAAAAGAGAGTGCCAACAAATCCTGCCTTCCACCACTTCATTCCATCTTGAGGATGGGTAGAAGAGGAGGCATAGCTCTCCATAAGACCTAGCTGGCATAGGAGGCCAGCAGGGGAAAGCAGAGAGTCGATTAGCCCCACCTCACACCACTTGATTGAGTTTGGATGCGTGTAAAGGTTCACGTTTCCACTAGACATCACTGACACCAGAGATGGGGATCAATGGAATGCTTACTAGTCCCAGCGTGGACTGCCTTGTTCAGTGTTATTGATGTCAGGTGAAGGTGAAGGCTCATCTTGCTGCTGGACACCACTGACATTACCTTGACAGGTGAATGGGATCATCACCATCTGCTTCAGAGAGGCAGGGTAGAAGACAAGTTTCCTTCTTGTTCCCTGAAACCTTGGGGGGGTGGGAGAGGTAAGGCTTTTCCATTGTTTCTTGTCTAGTGTAGGGGAGGGGAATTTGTCACAAAGGTTACTTCAGTTTTTAGATCATGCCTTCTCTGGTCCTTTGGCTGAGGAAATAGGCTTTTCTTGGTTGCTTTGTGTCTGCCATTGTCAGTGGTTCTGGACTGGAGGCGTCTGTGGTGCCCTCTCTGTGACATTGCGTGGAAATAGAAAAACCAAGAGAATGCGCTGCCTGTGGTCTTGCTCGAGTCCTGAGAGCACGAGTCAGTCTGCTTTCTCCTTTCCATGTTTCAGAGTTCCCTTTGCTGGTTTGCTGTTATATTCAGGGTGTTCTGGTGTAGAGGGACCATGTGGGAGGAAAGGGCAAACTCTAGCTTGGCCAGAGCTGGAGGTCTCTAGGATGTTTATTTTTGAGAATTTTATTTTGACATCTCTGGTGGGCCTACCAAGATCTGCCCATCTCTTGATCATCTATTGGGTTGGAGAGCAAGCAGTCCCTTGATTATTAAATATAGCAATGAACTTGCCTTTGTGATATTTTGCTTCTCCCAGAACTTCCTGATTTCTGAACTCCTATGACTCATGATGCATTCTCAATAAAATCTGCCATATTAAATTCATTTTCTAGGCTTTCATGTTTCCAAGTACGCCTATTTAACTCTCTGAGACGTATTTATTTTTTAAAAAATATTTGTTTATCTCAGCAGTGACCAAACACTAGTTGCAAACTGATGTTTTCCTTACACAAGATTTTTTTACAAGTCAGAGACTGAAGTGTCTGGCCTGACTTGAGGATGGAACCTATGAATGAAAATAACATCCCTGTGGAAGATACTGGTAAACTTTTTGTCCGCTCTGAGTCCATTGTCCTGGCTTTGCTAACAAGGTTTGACAGTGAAAGACTGTGAAACCTTCTGAGTGTGAAACAGTGTATTGGAAGTGTTTCTCTGTTTAATTAATTCCATAGGTTGGGGGTCGTGACATTCTAAAGTAAATGAGAAAGGAGACGATTTTCTGAAGAATAGGGCAGGCGCATATTAAAACCGTTACACTGACCAAGTATCCATTCTCAGGCATCTTCTTACAATGGCTTCTCACTACAGGCCAATATCTCTGATGAATATCGATGCAAAAATCCTCAATAAAATACCAGCAAACCCAACTCAGCAATACATCAGAAAGATCATTCATCATGACCAGGTGGGATTTATCCCTGGGATGCGAGGACGGTTCAACATATGCAACTCAATCAGTGTGACACACCACATCGACAGAATGAAAGATAAAAGCAATATCGTTATTTCACTTGATGCTGAAAACCCATTTGATAAAGTTCAACATTCCTTCCTGATAAAAACCCTCAACAAACTGGGTATAGAAAGAACATATCTCAACATAATAAAAGCCATATACAACAGACTCACAGCTAGTATCATACTGAATGGGGAGAAAGTGAAAGCCTTTCCTCTAAGATCTGGAACATGACAAGGATACCCACAATCACCACTGTTACTCAATATAATGCGGGAAGTCTTTGCTAGAGCAATCAGATAAGAGAAAGAAGTAAAGGGCATCCACACTGGAAAGGAAGAAGCCAAACTATTTTTGCTGATGATATGATCTTATATTTAGAAAATCCTTAAGATTCCACCAGAAAACTATTAGAATTGATCAAACAATACAGTAAAGTTGCAGGACACAAAATCAACCTACAAAATTAGTAGCGTTTCTGTATGCCAACAGGGGACACTCTGAAAAAGAAATCAAAATTAATCTCACAATAGACAAAAATAAAATTAAATATCTTAGAATTAACCAAAGAAGTGAAAGATCTCCACAGTGAAAATTACAAAACATTCATGAAAGAAATCAAAGAGGACACAATAATGGAAAGTTATTCCACATTCATGGATTGGAGGAATCAATGTTGTTTAGATGTCTGTAATACCCAAAGCAATCTACAAATCCCACAAGAACACCAGTGATGTTCTTTACAGAAATAGCAAAAGCAACCCTAAAACGTATATAGTAGCACAAAAGACCCAGAGTAGCCAAGGCTATCCTGAGCAAAAAAGAACAACACTGGAGGAATCACATTACCTGACTTCAAATTATACTACAGAGCTACAGCAACCAAATCAGCATGGAACTGGCCTTAAAACAGACCCACAGACAAGTGGGACGGAACAGAGAACCCAGGAACAAATCCACACACCTACAGTGAACTCTTTTTCGACAAAGGTGCCAAGGACATACATTGGGAAAAGGACAGTCTCTTTAATAAATAGTGCTGGGAAAACTGGATGTCCTTATGGAGAAGAATGAAACTTGACCCGTATCTTTCGTCTTACATAAAAGTCAAATCAGAATGGATTAAAGAATGGATTAAATCTGAGACATCAGCCTATGAAAGTACTACAAGAAAACACTGGGAAAACGCTCAGGGACATTATTCTCGGCAAAAAATTTCTGGAGTAATACATGAGAAGCACTAGCACCCAAAGCAAAATTGGACAAATGGGAACACGACTAGTTAAAAAGCTTCTGCACAGCAAAGGAAACAATCACCAAAGTGAAGACACAACCCACAAAATGGGAAAGAATATTTGCAAACTACCCATCTGACACAGGGTTAATAACCAGTATAATAGATACGGAGCTCAAACAACTCAATTGGAGAAAATCTAATGATCTGATTAAAGAATGGAAAAAAGATTTGAATACACATTTCTCAAAAGAAGACGTGCAAATGGCAAACAAGCAGATGAAGAGGTACTCAATATCACTGATCTTCAGAGCAATGCAAATCACAACCACAATGAGATGTCTTCTTACCCCAGCTAAAGTGGCTTATATCCAAAAGACTGGCAATAAGAAATTCTGGTGAGGGTGTGAAGAAAAGGGAACTGTACACTGTTGGTGGGAATGCAAATTAGTACAACCACTATGGAGAACACTTTGCCAGTTCCTAAAAAGAATACAATTTGAGCTACCTTATGATCCACCAATCCAACTGCTGAGTATATACCCAAAAGAAAGGAAATCAATATATGGAAGAGGTATCTGCACTCCTGTTTGTTGCAGCGCTGTTTACAATAGCAACATTTGGAAGCAACCTAAGTGTCCATCAACAGATGAATGGGTAAAGAAAATGTGGTACATATGCCCAATGGAGTACCAGTCATAAAAAGAATGAGATCCAGTCATCTGCAACAACATGGATGGAACTGGAGATCTTTATGTTGAGTGAAATAAGCCAGGCACAGATAGACAAACATCGCATGTTCTCGCTTACTTGTAGGACCCGAAAATCAAAACAATTGATCTTGTGGACACAGAAAGTAGAAGGATGGTTACCAGAGGCTGGGAAGGGTAGTGTAGGGGCAGGGGGCAGGTGGGGATGACTAATGGATTAAGAAAAAAAAAAATAGAAAGAATGAATAAGGTCTAGTATCTGATATCACAGCATGGTGCCTAAAGCCAGTAATAGTTGAATTGTACATTTTAAAGTACCAAAAAGGATATAATTAGATTTTTTGTAACACACATGACAAATTCTTGAGGGGATGTGATGTGATTAATACACATTACATGCCTGTACCAACATATCTCGTGTGCCCCATAAATATATACACCTACTATGTACTCACATTAAAAGAACTTAGGGGAAGGAACTAGGCTATCTGGCAGTAAAAATAACTAAACAGCAAAACCTTCAAGGTACTGCGTGACTTTGTTCAGCCACTTAGACAAAAATGAGAGAGAAGAGAAATGCTTTAAAGATGGAGTGTGTAAATTAAAAGAGAGAAAGAAGGTAAATATTTTGAAAAATTTCACTCTAGCCATGTAAAGAATGAAAAGGCATGTTTAGGAGTGCAAACTAAAGGCATGGCCAAGTGACCACTTTGCTAATGAGATTACCAGGGATAGAAGGGGAACAGGTGCCACTGAGTAAGACAAAGACCACTGGAGAAAGGCCCTGACAGCATTTCAGAGTTTTTCCAGGCTGCTCCTCCACTCACATGCTCAGAGCAGAGCCCAAAGGCAAAGTTTCCAGAGAGGCACCCACAAGACCTCAGCATCTGCTGCCCGGTGCTGCGTTTAGTGCCTGCTCCCCACACCTTCATGCAGCACTCCTCAGCTGTGCCAGCCATAGTTCAAGGGGACCCAGGTGCTGAACAGGCTGCCGGTCTGGGAGGTTCAAGTGGTGGACCTTGGCAGCATCCAAATGGTGCTAATTCTGCAGGTACACAGCGTTCACAAACTATGGGTCTGTGACAGCCTCCACCTAGATTTCACAGACTGTTGCAGACAGCCTGAGTGCCCATGTAGAGACCTGACACAGGGGCACAGCAGCCAGAGAGAGCCCCAACCAGACCAGTACCTGATAGGGCTGTGGGAACAAGTCAGTCACAGGGAGTCCCAATTCGGGTCACATCTAGTAGAGGCGTGGGAGCTGGACTGATACCAAGATCCCAGAATTGTAGTGCTACCGGCATTTAATGCTACACTGGGAGAGCTGGAGGAACAAGACTCCAACCTGTGAGAGCTGCTGGGTGGACTGAGCCCAGCAAAGCCATAGAGGCATGGCTGCCTGAGAATTTGGGGGCTCAATCCCTGCCCCAGTGTGCCCAGAAGGCAGAACTTGGAGCTAAGAAACATTATTCTCAAGCCTCAAAATGTAATGTTGTTTGCTCTGACGGGTTTTGGACTTTCTTAGCACCAGTTATGCCTTTTCTCTTGCCTATCTCTCCCTCTTGGAATGAGAATATCTATCCTATGCCTGTCCCGCCATTGTATTTTGGGAATGGACAACTTGTTTGATTTCGCAGACTCACAGCTAGGGGAAATTGGCCTCACTCTGGATCCTGCCTTGAGTCTCACCCATCTCTGATGCAGATGAGACTCTGGACTTTGGGTGCTGGAGTGAGTTAAGACTTTGGGGCTATTGGGGTGGAATGAATGTATTTTGCATGTGATAAGGACATAAATTTGAGGGCCAGAGGAAGGATGCAATGGTTGATTTGAATGTGTCCTCAAAAAACCACGTGTTGGAAACTTAATCCCCAGTGCAACACTGTTGAGAGGTTGGGCCTAATGGCAGGTGTTCGGGTTATGAGGGTTGCACCCTCACGAATGGATTAATGCCAATTATAAAAGGGCTTGAGTCTATGAGTTTGATCTCATGCTCTCTCTCACTTGTGCTCTCTAACCTTCCCACCTTCTGTTATTGGATGACACAGCAAGAAGGTTCTCATCACATGCCAGACCCTTCCTTGAACTTCCCAGCCTCCAGAACCGTAAGATAAAAATTGCTGTTCTTTATAAATCACCCAGTGATACAGTTTGGCTCTGTGCCCCCACCCGAGTCTCATCTTGAATCATAATCCTCACGTGTGGAGGGAGGGACCTGGTGGGAAGTGACTAGATCATGGGGGAGGTTTTCCGCATGCTCTTCTCATGATAGTGACAGAGTTCTTGCAAGAGCTGATGGTTTTAAAGTGTGGCGCTTCCTCGCTCTGTCTCTCTGTATCTCTCTCTCTCTCTCTCTCTCTCTCTCTCTCTCTCGACTGCTGCCAGGTAAGAGATGCCTTGCTTCACCTTTGCCTTCTGGCATGATCCTTGGTTTCCTGAGGCCTCCCCAGCCATGCAGAACTGTGAGTCAATTGAATCTCTTCTGTTTATAAATTACCCAGTCTCAGGTAGTATTTTTATAGCAGTGTGAGAACGGACTAATATAGGGAGTCTTGGGTATTCTCCTAAAGCAGCAGAAAATGGACTAAGACAGGTATGTCAGGATTCACTTGGCCCTCATCCTCAGAACAATGGAAAACAGTCAGCCTGGGCCCTCACCACTTACCACCTCTAACTGAAAGTGAACCTGCTGGGTGTCCTGTGGGTTGAAGTGGGAGAGGGTCTCAGAACCCTTCATGCCCTGTGAGGTCCTGAGGCCAAGGATCGGCACTGGCCTATTCGCCCATGGTGTGGCCTGTCGGAAGTGACCTGTCACCACTGTCTTCATATGGTGTTTGTGAGGAGAATCTGTGAGATTTGGAGCTGGGGTTCAGAGAAAATTGAGGGGATCTGTCAAACAAGGCAAGAGTAGGCCACAGACCACATTGTCAGGGTCACATGCACAAGGTGGAGTTTTCAAAATAACTCCTTTCCTGAAGGGCATAGTGGGGAGAGCCCTAGGAGTCAGAAGAGACTCTACTTCCCGTTCTTCGTGCCCCCTGAGTTTGCTACCAACACCCAGGGAGCTGTTTCCAATTGAGTCACCCCTGCAGAGCAAACTATAGTCAGCAGACCTGGAACCCAGGTACTTGTAGCTATAGACATGGGGGAACTCTGAGGGCCTGCTGCTTGCCAAGCTCTGTGTTTGCTGCATTGCATTACATTTTTTTCCTTCATGTGCTCCTCAAACAGGATTCTGATATGCAGAATTACCAGCTTCTTGGCCTGTCTCAGATTGCTGAGATGTAATGAGTTGTAGAAGCTTGTCAGGGTTCATTCAGACGCTACAAGAAATTGCCATCATTGGAACGGAGCTCTATTGGATGGGCACGATTTAACCATACATAGTTTTAATAAACTCTTGCTCATCACATATTCTTAAGGAAGGACAAAGTTACAGAAATATCTGAAAGTAACTGAATGACAGAAAAAAATGTTCAGTCCATCTCAGAGAGAGCATATTAGAGACAGACATGGAAAGTATAAAGGAAATAGGAAACATACTTTAGTGGTCACAGGAATGAGAGTAGAAAAAAATAATCACACCTTTTCCTTTTAAAATATTGAATGTACATAGATGCTATCTGTTTGTCAGAGTCAGACTTCTAACCTCAAAAGTCCCAGGACAGCTCAGTTTGCAAGGAGGAGGGAGTGATAAAAGGGACTGATATGCAGTGCATCAACCAGAAATTTCTATAACTGTCCATGCCTTGACAGCAATCCCTTCTTGTGTCCCTATGCTCCGAGAGAGGACAACCAACCCCTGAGACAGCAGAAGATAAATCTGCACACAAGAGTTTGAGCATTCTAAGGGTTGGAAGTGTAATATACAAATCACACACCTACACAGATAGGTGTAACTCTCAAGTCAAGAGTTGCAATCTTTCTTTTTAAAAAAAAAAAAAAAACATAGAATGAACACTTTTTAAAATAAAAATATATATGTGATTTCTTTGTAAATTTGCTGTTACATATTTTCAAGTGTTTCTCTCAATAAATTTTCCTAATTAAAAAACACTGAGCATTATAAATGTATATTTACAAGATGAAATCATTCTACATCTTCCATCTACATGACCCCATCACTATGACCCATACATATTCAATGTAAAAAGATTGGTGTATATTTTCAGATGTGTTTCTTTTTGGGTAATATGTTTACTTGCCTGCCGTAGTGTGTGTTCTACTGCTGTGAAAGAATGCACAAACTGGGAAATTTATAAAGAAGACAATTTTATTTGGCTCAGTGTTCTGGTGGCTGGGAAGTCTCAAGAGCATGGCACTGGTATCTGGCAAGGGCCACTGAAGGCATTGCATGGTGATAGAGTGTGTGAGACAACGAAAACATGGGGTTCTCACTTAGCTTTTTATCAGGAACTCACTCACTCCCATGATAACTAACACACTCTCACAATAGTGGCATTAATCCATTCATGAGGGCAGAGCCCTCACGACCTAATCTGTTCTGAAAGGTGCTACCTCTCACCATTGTTATGACTGCAATTGAGTTTCCAACACATGAACTTTGAAGGACATATTCAAAGCATAGCACTACCTTAAATATTTTTGTGAGTATTTGTTTGTAGGCTCTTTTTAAAATTTGCAATCACATAAATAATTTACTTCAAATTCGCTTCGTTACTTATTTGTACATCATATTTTCATTTCTTCGATTAAAGTGTGGTTTTGTCACAGGCCAAGTCTCACTAACGCAGGCCCCATATCAACTGTTTCAGTTCTGACTCAGTGGTGAAGTTAAATACGAAAAGCTAAAACAGCCAGTGCCCTTATACAAAGGCTGGAATGCAACAAAGCTCCACCAAGAATTTTGCGTAGGCCTTCCTGGGACTTAAAGCATGACAAGATAATGAAGAAATTGTTAACAGGACCCGTTCAGGATTAAACAAGTTTCATGGGAGGGGTCTGAAGATATTCGCCAGGTTTCCACAAACAAGCTTTATTAGGGACCAAGGGAACTCCCCAAACCTCCATGGCTTATCAGGAGACAAGATAAAGGTAATCACCCCAGCACGGGGACCCATTTAGATTAAGTAAATGTACTGACGCTCCAGAGGAAGATCTTAGTTATACATTAGAAGAAGCTAATCACTTATGTCTTTTGATAAATGCACACTTACACGTAGACATATAGCTTAGAAGGTATATAAGCTCCGGAAAACTTTGTAATTCTGAGTTGGTCTGGCAATAACTTCCAGGCCTTCTCCCTATGAACAATTACAGAAATAAAAACTCCCTTTTCTCCCAGTTCATCTGCATCTCGTTATTGGGCCTCAAGAATAAGCAGCCCAACCCTCGGTTTGGTTCGGGGACAGTTTGGCATGTGTCCAGAGGTTTATTAGAAAAGCATTTTGCTTTATAGGCAAAGTATTTGTTGACATCTTTTGTCCCATTCTCCACTGATTAGCATAAGTCCTTTGTGGTCAAGTGTATTATGATCTAAGTGGGTAATACTGTTTACAACTATTTACTCATGGCTTTTCACACTTTAAAATGTTTTTCCTTCTGGCAGCGCAAAAATTGTTTTAATTTATTCATTGATTTTTTTTTTAATTTAAAAATAAGGCAACTCGTGGTGGAAAACATAAAACTGAGTATTGATGTTGTATCAACTACTCAACCACTGGAGATTCCAGCCTTCAAAGCCTTGAAGGCTTCAGAACACAAGGAAAAAAAGCTTTAGATCTAATTCTACACTTGTGAATAATGGGGTTAATTGAATGCATGTTTGGCTTAAAAGTGATACCATGTCTAGTGCCTCTAGCTTAAAGTAATTCGGTAAATGTTTATTTCCTTCCCTCCTTGGAGGTCATTTTTTCCTGTGCTTCTGCCTGAACTCCACACACCACCAATCCATGTGTCCCTATATCCAAGCCTCTGGACCTAGGGGGCAGGATTTCATCTCCACCATGATCTTCACCATCAAGTGAGGGGGATTTATGTGTAACTTTCGGGCATGATGTAGACACCAGGGTCCTTAAAACTAGACCTGTGGCCCTGGAAAAGCTTTTTAAATATGTTACAAATAGAAGAAAACCTAGGCAATGCCACTCAGGACGTAGGCATAGGCAAGGACTTCATGACTAAGACACCAAAAGCAACGAAATAAAGGCCATAATAGACAAATGGGATGTAATTAAACTTAACAGCCTCTGCACAGCAAAAGAAACTATCACTAGAGTGAACCGGCAACCAACAGAATGGGAAAAAATTTTTGCAATCTACCCATCTGACAAAGGGCTAATATCCAGCATCTACAAAGAACTTAAACAAATCTACAAGAAAAAAATTTAAAAAGCCCACCAAGAAGTGGGCAAAGTATATGAGCAGACACTTTTCGAAAGAAGACATTTATGCAGCTAACAAACATATGAAGAAATGCTCATCATCACTGGTCATTAGAGAATTGGAAATCAAAACCGCATTGAGATACCAACTCACGCCAGTTAGAATGGCGATCATTAAAAAATCTGGAGACAACAGATGCTGGAGAGGATGTGGAGAAATAGGAACACGTTTGCACCGTTGGTGGGAGTGTAAATTACTTCAACCATTGTGGAAGACAGTGTGGCGATTCCTCAAGGACCTAGAAATAGAAATACCATTTGACCCAGCAACCCCATTACTGGGTATATGCCCAAAGGATTATCAACCGTTCTATTATAAAGACACACGCACATGTATGTTCACTGAGGCACTGTTTACAATAGCGAAGACTTAGAACCAACCCAAATGTCCATCAGTGATAGACTGGATAAACAAATGGTTTCTTTTTTCACAAATGCTGAAAGAATGTAAAGTGCAGTCCTGATGAAATCTCCTTACTCAGGAATTATCTTCTTTATTGTGTCACAGATGACTATGATAGTGACCCTGCTCTGCACTCGCTGAAACTAAAGCTCCTGCCACTGCACTAAGACACTTAGTTTGTGCCTCCCCTCCCTTACACACTCTGCTGAGGGGGCTAGTGGCTATTACAGGGTTGGGGCCACAGCAAAGATAGCACAAATGTAATTTTAATTGAGATAGTGAAATGTTTTCTGTAGTCTGGAACTAAATGAATTATACATAAGAAAAGTCACGATCAGTACCCTACTCAGCAATAATCACCATGTGGCTGGTTCCTGAGAAGCTGTAGTATACAGGGACAACCTCAAGTGTGCAGGGAAAAGCTTGTGGAAGAGCCAAGGGACATATATAAAGTCAACAACCTGCTTCTGTGTGAATAAAACTTGTTATGTGATCTCCTTCCATCTTTGTGAAACCTTTCACAATCGGTATTACCACTGTCCTACCTACAAGGAGGGGAAAAGTTAGAGCTGATTAATAACTTGCCATAGGGCATGATACTAGGAAAGAGAGAGAGAGAGAGAGAGAGAGAGAGAGAGAGAGGAGAGAGAGAGAGAGAGAGAGAGAGAAAAGAGAGAGAGAGAGAGAAGAGAGAGAGAGAGAGAGACAAAAGAGAGAGAGAGAGAGAGAGAGAGAGAGAGAGAGAGAGAAGAGAGAGAGAGAGAAAGCAGAGAGAGCAGTGACTTAAATACTGGACTTACCCTAAAGTCCAAGCTGTTTTGTACTGGCTCCTGGAGCCACCACTGCCGGGGCTGCCGTTTAACACTGATCAATCCAGAGGCTGGAGTTCTAAGACCTCCAGACATTCTTCATTAACTCTTAAGACATAAAACCATATTACTTCTTTAATCATAAAAATCTATTATAATTAAAAAAATAAATGACTTGCAAAAAAATAAAAGACATATGAAAAAAATTGGGAAGATAGCTTGGCAAATATATCTCGGATGAGAGATTGACATCCTTGATACACAAATAACTTTACAGAAGAATGAGAAAATGATGTCAACCTGGAATTCTCATGAAGACCAACAAATATGCCAAATAAAATGCCATGAAAATGTTCCAAGTTACAGTAACTACAGAAGTTGTAATGCAAAACTTGAGATAACGTATTAAATGAAAAGATAAATTTTCAGAGTGCAAAGGCGGGACACCGAATACACTTTGTTTTTTTGTTTTGTTTTGTTTTGTTTTGTTTTGTTTTTGTTGTTGTTGTTGTTGTTTTCCCTATGGGAAGGGTGTTAGGAAACAGGTTCTTCTTGCGTACTGTGGGTTTTCATGTCAAACTTTTATAATTTTAAGCTTCACTTGGCAGAATCCCTTAAAGTTTAAGATGTTTATACCATTTGTATGAAATTTAAAATGTTTATGCCCTTGGTGTAGAGAAAGCCCCAGGGAGCTGATGAAGGCCCAGCATAATATGGGCCCCTTTTGAATTTCTCCTTATGGTCAATATCCCTGCCCCCACCCCCCAACCCATTGACCCTGCTGCTCAGGGTTAGGGGTTAAACATTTTCCCAGTGTGCTGATGAGAAATTCTGTGTGGAAGTCCCCACAGAGAGGCTGATCCTCAGACATGCCGACATGGCTCCATACTTGTGTATTCCTTTACACCAGAGCCTCTGGCCTCACAAACCTCTTCCCTGGTGATTTTTCTGAATTTGCAGTTTACTCCACACTTAGGGCCCCAGTGGAGTTTGTAGTCAGCAATGGCTGCAGCCTTATCTCCTTGTGTGCAAACTGACTCTGCTCTGAACTCGCTGAAACTAAAGCTCCTGTCACTGCACTAAGATGCTTAGTTTATGCCTCCCCTGCAGACACACAAAGTCACAGATAGAGAGGCAGACATGAGAGACAAGGGAGTTCATGCTTGGTGAAGATGGAGGTGTGTTAATAGTGGTCCATATACGTGTTGGAGGGCCCTAGTCGTCATACATTTCACAGATCACAGCCTGCATGGGGTGATGGGTACTAAGACTCACCCTGTGCCACACAGAGCTGTAAAGAAGAGTTTGGGGCTCAGGAGAGAAGAGCGGGCTGGGAAATTAGGCTAGTGCTGGCACTTTAGACTATGGCCTGGCACTTTAGACGATGAGGTTTGTTAAAGCTGTTAACATTTCCATATGCTCTACCTTGAATTCTGGAAAGAGTGAGCCACTGGCTCTTCTGCCTGAAGGTGCAGGTGCCATTTGATTGTGAAAACTTGAAGGGAATTTAGCTGACAGAGTTACAATAAAGCCTTTCAGGCAAAGATCTGTCTGAATCCTTAGGGAATTGAAACAAACAACTAACAGAAACATAGTTCAGACTTACTCTGTCTTTGAAATATGTGACCTATGTTCCTTGCCACGTAGGCCCCGCCAAAAGCTGCTTGAGTGTCCTTACAACATGGCAGCTAAAGCCTCCAGAACAGGGGGTGAGAGCGAGAGTGGCAGGCCGTGGCCAGTCTCTAAAGTTGCACACGGTCATTTCTACTCGTTTTTCTACATTTATCCCCACTTCCTAAGAGCAATCCAATCCAGAGCAAATCTTGACTTCCTTGAACGCTCCACAAAAATCAGTTAACACAAGCCAAAATCCTAAAATAAGTCATCTCTAACACCCTCTTATTGGGAGACCCCATGGGTCTCCCCGGTTTACGTTCTTCCTCACTGCAATGAGTCAAAAGCCCAAGTATGTTTGGCTCCAGGTGTGCTCCTGGTGATCTTTTGGCTAGAGAACACTGCCAGTGGCATGGTCCAAAACTGGCTGGCCACCCAGGGGTGGCCATGCAGAGCTTCCTAAGCCTCGTCACTCCTTGTTTCCACAGTATCTGGGCTCCACGCTGGTCAAAAAATTCTGTGAGGGACAACGTCCACTGTAGATGCCTGTACCAAGCTGCGGGTAGATTATCTGTGGAACAGTGAGGAGTGTGAGGTGTAAGTAAGAGCTGATTAGGACGCAGGGCAGCAAATGGCAGCCACAGCCAGGAGGCTCCAGCTACAGCTCCTCTGCTCATTTCCCCAGGGCCTGGCGCACTCTGCTTAGGGATATGGTGGCAGGGAGGCTGAGACTATGGAATTTGTGAGGGCTTAGCTCTGGGAGGAGGCATTATTCCCCGTATGTTGCCTCTCTTCCTGCCCATCATGTACCAAGGCATCAAGCTGATAAACACCTCCAACAGGGGGTGCTTCTCACAAGGAGCCTCTGTGGGGAATGAGCCCAGAAGCAGTTATAGGAACTCCGGAGGGGAGTAGACTTCAGGCCCTCTTCCATCCCTCATCTCCAACTAACTTTTGTGCCTTCCCTCAGAACACCTCTGGGTCCTGTGTATTACTCTGCACTCCTAACAGCTTGTTCCAGAACTTGCCTCTGAACTGACCCCCTTACCCCTGGGGTTCCTGCCAATAACTCCTGCCCTCAGCCCTAGTGCATAACGGCTGCTGGTCTTTGCAAATATGGATTCCATTTGTCCTAGTGGTCTGCTCGTGAGGCTTTAATGGCATCATTCCCTTAATGATCTCAGAATTCCCCTCCATGCAGCACTCCTTATGATCCCACCCTCCTGTAACCCCCATGTTAAACAAAGCCAGTGGTTGGATATAAACCCTTCACCCCTTCAGTGGCCACATCCAAGAGCAGGAACTTCAAACTTGGATCACGCAAGGTTAGAGACTGTTCCTCAACCCCATCAAAATAAACTAAAGTGGGAAGAAGTGGTGTCTGGGTGTTCTTAGCACCCTAACCTGCATCATGGAAAGGTGGCGATTTAACTGTGGGAGGGCGCACTTTCTAAGGGTTGAGGAGGGAGGTGATAAAGGTATGCCCTTAGGGAAACCAGTAGTCACGGAATCCCAGGACACTGCTTGCTCCCCAGGAGAATGTCACTGTTGAGCAGGGTATCTGCAGGCTGGACTCATCACCAGCACTCTGCCAGCACCTTGTTGGCACTTAGCAATTGCTTGACGTGCACATGAAGTCTTAGCTATCACTCAGTCTGTATCACTGTAATCCGCAGTGTATTAGTTTGCTAGGAGTGCCATAACAAAGTAGCACAGACTGGACGGCTTAAACAACAGAAACTAATTTTCCCACAGTTCCAGAGGCCAGAATTCCAACACACGGTACCGGTAGGTTTGGTTTCTTCTGCGGCCTCTCACCTTCACTTGCAGATGGCTGCCTGCTGTTTTGCCGCCTCTTCACCTGCTAGTCCCTGTGTGTGGGTGCATCCCTACTATCTCTAATACTATATGTCCTAACTGCCTCTTTTTATAAGGACAACAGGCAGATTGGATGAAAGCACACACTAATGGCCTCCTTTTAACCGAACTACCTTGTTAAATGTGCTACCTTTAAATACAGCCACATCGTGAAGCACTGGGGGTTAAGCTTTCAATGTATGAATT
Source organism: Sapajus apella (assembly GCF_009761245.1). NCBI lineage: Eukaryota > Metazoa > Chordata > Mammalia > Primates > Cebidae > Sapajus > Sapajus apella. The sequence goes on from NW_022437250.1 coordinate 67,191, forward strand.
TTGGCGGGCCACAATTCAGTACGTAACAATCGGTGACATTAAAGCACAGAGCAAGGAAGGGGCTTGCCCACCATTTCAGCGGCAGGTTTTACAGCTTCTAGACCATTATCTCCTAGGTCAGGCAAGGCCTGGATTTTGCCCAACGTTCCTCCTTTGTCAACACGACGTCCTATTTACCAAAGCTTCAGTCCGATACTTTATGTGACATCCTTCCAATTTTCTTCTTTGGGGTACCTATGCTCTCCCAGGCAATATATTTTCTTTCCTCAAGTTTCTGCTCCAGTTTGTTTATGGATGGCACTGACCTCTGAAGAGGGAGCACATCCTTACATACACTGTCCACAGTGAGATGGAAGAGAGGTAATGACGGAGCCCATGAAGTGAGGATGCTGTCTGTTTACAGGTTGAATTGTGCCCCCCACAACATTTTGTGTGTTGAAGAGCTAGCCTTCAGTACCTCAGAATGTTACTTTATTAGAAAATAGAGTTGTTGCAGTTGTAATTAATTAAGGTGAGGTCATTCTGGTGTCCGTATAAAAGGGGGGAAATTTGTACAAGACATGCACAAACTGAAAGTAATGTGAACAGACATCGGGAGAACACAGCCATCTCTAAGCCAAGAAGAGAGGTCTGGAACAGATCGTTCCCTCACAGCTCTCAGAAGGAATCAGTGCTGCTGACACCTTGATTTCAGATGTCTAGCCTCCACAACTGTGAGAAAATACGTGTTTGTTGTTTAAGCCACCCAGTTTGTACACTTTATCACGGAAGCCCCAGCAAGCTAATCTACCTTGTAATCCACCTTTCACAGAGCTCGCTGCTGCCCTCTCAATAACTAGAGTGCATGCTGCTGTTCAGTGTCAGGGAAAATGGTGTTTTCCAGAAGATCTATGGCTCTGGAACCTAGACAACTCTTGGCACTCCCAACATCACTGGGACCTTATGTGTGTCCCAAACTTACCACCCTGCCTAATGGCAGTGGGGTGTTTAGGAGTAGAGGCTCTGGTAGCAGACTGCCTCCATTTGATTCTGGGCCCAGTCATTCACTAGCTGTATGATCTTGTACAACTTTCACTGTGCCTAGTTCCTCAGCTGTAAAAACTGGCATATAATGCAACCGATCTCAAGGGCTTCTTCTGAAGACTAAATGGGGCAATTTAATTACAGATGGCGTAACTATAGCTCACATTGCCAGTGTAATAATCTCTCTGGTCCAGATTATGCCTGTGCCTGTGCTCTGCATAGGGGCATGGTGACACAGGACAGGCATCAGAAAGGGAAGAAACAGCCTCTAAACCCCCAAATTACTTTGGTTGTGATGTGTTTCCTCCCAGGATCTGACTCAGGAGACCATCCTGACCTTGGGGCAGGCATATAAGGTGGCCGATCAGCTAGCCCTAAAGGCCCAGAAGCCAGGCAGATGGAAGATTCTGCAGCTGGGAAATCGAAACAAAACCTTCCCAACCACTCTTTAAGCCTCAAGTTGGCATGAGGAAGTTGACAATAAATAGATTCCAGTCACCAAGGCTCTCTACCTCCTCTCTAGCCTTGGGATTTGAGGTCCTTATGTGGTACCTCATGCGGAGAGATCTTCCCACACTTCTAGAGACTTTGCCTCTCAGAAAAAAAACTTCCTTCTTAACTACTTTCTCTGCTGCCAAGGTCTTCGCCTTGGGAGGGCAGCCGCCACTTTACCACCAGGTAGACAGTGGTCAGCCACAGTGCATTGCTTTGCTAACCTCCCTTGCTGGACTTATCCCAGGGTTAAGCCACTGTGAGGCCACAAGGAATACCACTCACAGGGGAGCTTCTGGTAATGTAGATTAGTAACCACTGGGGGTTGGGGCAGGAATCTGACGGCTGATAGGTACAGGATTTCTTTTTAGGATGATGGAAATGTTACCAAAATAGAATATGGGGAACATCGCACAACACAGCGAGTGCACTGAAAAAAAAAAAAAACTGAATTGTATCTTTTAAAACAGAAAACTTTTTGTTGTGTGAATTCGATTCAATTCTTTATCTCAATAAAGAACGTGGCAGAGTTCAATAAAGAATTCGTGCAGCAAAGAAAGACTTTATTGTCTTAGAGAATACCTAAATTGTCACAGACGGTTGGTAGAAATATGGGTGATAAAGGCACTGCTGCTGAGGGCTCAGAAAGAAGTAAGAAACATGTTTTTGGAACTGGAAGACAGGGCATTCTTGTCACATGGTGGCAGAAAGCTCAGCTCAATCGTGCCTTACATTTGTGTGGAAAGCAGAACTTATAAGGGATGAACCTGAGTATTTATTTGAGTAGATTTTCCAGTAACGTGTTGAAGCTGTGGCCTGGTTTCTTAGTGGTGCCTGCAGTATAACACAAGAATAAGGAGAGAAATTGAGAGAGGAGATCTATTAAGCAAAAAGGATCCAAGACTTTAAGATGTGGGAAATTCTCAGCCTATTCAGACTGTACAAAATGCTAAAATTAGGAGATTTACTCTCAGGAAAACATGCACTAAGGAGAAAGCCAAGGATATGGCTGGAGAATCTTTTGCAAGAGCTTTGAAAGAATAAAAAGATCAGAATATTCACAGAGTTAAATGAAATTGTGCATGTGACTCATGGATCCCCTCGATCATCTCAACGGAATCTAGGAATATAGATAAGATTATCCAGGAAAGATCTGTGAAGGATCCTCTGGTCCAATGGAGAGAATCCTTAACACATGAGGTTTTTAAAGAATGCCATGCCAGCAGAAGCACTGTCAACTTGAACTAAAGTGACAGAGGATGAAATGAAAGAAGGCTGTTGGACTTCCAAAATTCTACAGGCAAGAAAAAGGCTGATAAAAGTACTCTGCTGCAAACATGTATTACTCTTCAAAACAAAAAGATGACTCTGAGGACAGAGCCTGGCTCTGTCCACTTAAAGGGTGGAGCCTCAGGCATAGACGGCAGAGCCTCTAGCCACAGAGGAATACTCCCAGGCCTTGAAACCTAAGGGAGTTGACCTGATTAGATTTCGAGTTGGCCTGGAGCTGGTAACTTTTTGCTTGCTTTCAGTTTTTCCCATTGGGAGGGTGACTGTCTACAACTATCATCCTATGTCCGAGTCACCACTATAATCAAAAAGAGGTAACTTCTTTTCCTACTTCGCACGGCCACCGATGAAGAGAAATTTTGCCTCATGAAGGATCACACCCAGAGTCTGTCTCATACCTAGCTTAGGTTATTTACAGATGAGATTTTCGACTCGAGTTGGTGTGTCACGTGTTAAGACTTCTGGGGATACTGAGGTGAGGCAAACATAATTTGCATGTAGAATGAACATGAATTTTGGGGAGTTAGAGAGGAGACTGTGTTAAGCTAAATAATGGCCTCCAAAGATATCCATGTTGTAGTCTCTGGAACCTCTGACTGTCACCTCATATGGCAAAAGGGACTTTACAAATGTGACTAAGCATCTTGAGATGGGGGATTATCCTGCCAGGCCCTAAATGTAAGAACGTTTCCTCATTAAGAGGGAAGGAGAGGGACATTTCACATAGAAGGAGGCGATGTGATGACTGACACAAGGTGCTATAATGCTGGTTTGGATGACAAAGGAATGGGAGCTCTGGGAGCTCCAGGGAAGAACCCATTGCTTTGCCAAGGAATAAAGAATACAGCTCCAGAAACTAAAAAGGGGAAGGCAATGGATTGTCCCTTAGAACTTCCAGAGGGAGCCTGTCCCTACTGACTCCCTGATTTTGACGCACTGAAACTGATTTTGGTCTTCTGACACTCAGGACTATAAGAGAATAAACGCATGTTACTTTAAGCCACAAAGTTCAGGGAGTAATTTGTTAAAGCATCCATAAGAAAAGAGGAAAATAATACAGGAACCTTTAGATATCATCTAGTCCAGTGGTTTTGAAACAGTCCCCAAAACTCCTTCTTCCAGTTCTACTTCAACTCAAGCTGCCTGGCTTTGATCTCTCTTATTCGTGGACTTCTGAAAAGATTGCATTTTTTTGAAAAACGACTCTATAGAATTGAACAACAAAGTCAGTAATTTAGTCAGGTATAGAATTCTAGAGATGAAGACAAAGAAAAAGCCCAAGAAAGTGAAATGATTTTCCCTTACTCACTCAAAGAAGACCAGATAAATAAATATATAAGCAAGCAAACAAACACAGGTTCTTACCCTCATTTAGAGCATTTTCTACCACATTGTTCTAGAATTAGAAAAGTAGATTGGAGATAAATTGTCAAGGAATAAATGAAATAATATATGTACAGTGCTTAAAAGGCTGCCTGGCGCCTACACACTCACAAAAATTAGTTATAATTGTAATACGTACTTGCATATGCACAGAATATCTCTACAAGTATACACAAAAATGTGGTAATAGTTTCCTCTCAGTAGGAGAAATGAGATACAAAGGTGGGAAAGAAACTGAATTTTCTCTGTGATGTATGTCATTTTTAACCATGTGCATGTTCCATTTATCTATCTAACTGTCCATCCACCCATCCCTAAAGGGTGAACAGAATTGAGTGGAGCTATCTTTCCTTGCTTAAGACCAGGATTCCCATTTCCTCCATGTGGAAGCACAAGAGAACCAATAAACTCAAAATCGCTAAGAAATAAAGACAAATCAGATTGTAATTATAAAGTATAAAGCAAAGTTTCACTGCAGCCCAAAGTCATCTCCATAGGGATCCCTTCAGAACACATTTGTCTGCAAGATAATCTGCCTTCCAGAATTAATATTTTTTTAAAAATTGTATTAATATTGGCCAGTCAGGTTAGAAAATTTAACTAGGCAAGGCTCACTGCCAATTTATTAAACATGAAACTTTCATCTGCCGTGGTCTCTGTCCTGAGACTATCTAGTCACAAGATTAGAACACCTGAATGATCCCCTCCACAGCTTGCCTGTGTGCCTCATCTCCAGCCAAGGTAAAAATAGCACTCTGTTTACCCAGCTATGTCACCTGTCTAGTATCCACCCTCTAGGAAATCAATTAGGTGGTTCCCTTGGGACTCATGGAACTCCAATATCATCTGTTAATTTTCTTGGACTGAGTAAGCTGCACTCAGCTCCTTCCTCCCCCAAAATAATGCGGACACTATTTTTTTTTTTTTTTTTTTGCACCCAGTTTGGGTCTATCCCATAAGTAAGTTGCTATATTCCCCCGTCCATTCTAAATCCAAACCTAGTCCAGATCGAAACCTAATTTTTCCCCCTAATTTTCTAGATTGCTGCTTGTCTGCTACACTTGACCTGAGAATGATGGGATAAACTGCTACAATCTCTAAAAACAAGCCCAAGTCCATATGGACCAAGAGCATTTATCATTTGTGATGCTAAGTCAGCTGATATTCATAATCTGGCAGTTGGAGTCCCAGACCAGGAGCGGGAAAAAGCATGGCAGCTGCCCCACTCTTGAATACTCACATCGATTCTGTCAAGAAGAATGAGATGTTCTAAGCCTAGAGATGTAGAAAGAGAAGATTCATTCAGCTGTAGAAATAAGACCAGGGGTGAACTTCATATGACACTCGCTGACCTAATTGCTTGGGTTTACTGTCATTATCAGAGATTCCAAGCCAGACTCCTAGAATCACTGGAAGGAAAGAGAAGTCCCATGGAAGCTGGGACCTGTCCTTAGCTGAATGCTTGTTGTCAGACAATATCAAGTTTCAACCAATCCCCAGTTTTCATACTGCTTCAAACCACACAGTAGAACAGTAGTTGGGAACTCTTACTATTGCTGTATCCTTGAAAATTATAAGGAAATGTGGTGCTATAAATGGGAGTTCTGTGTCTTCTCTTCATGTGGAATTCAGTGAATTTCTGACTTCCAGAAGCCCTTATATGCATTCTCTGGATAATCCCACAAAGAGTTTTCCCAGCCCTCAAGGGAATGATTTTTCACTGGAGAAAATAATGCTGGTACCTGTAGGGTAATGAGTTACTCCTCTCCCCCACCAGACTGCCTTAGGCTGTATGTCTGCTGCCTGAACCCTGAAGGCCAGGTGGTGATCCAAGGCCATGCATGGTGCCCAGCTGAGGAAACGATGTGTTCCTGAACACCAAAACATCCCGGAGGGTACCGGGAAACATACCTAGAAAAAGAGTCTCATTGCATATGGAAGGCAAAGAGCTGGAAAATTAGCTTAAAAGCTGCTTGCAGATGAGTGGCAGTGCAGATCCCCAGAGCTGTCCTGCTGCCACCCAGGAATGCCCTATACGTTAAGTCCCAATCAATTCATCTGGTTATCAAGCTGGACTTGTCCAGGTCACTCTTTGATCTTTTAGCTCCTTCCCATTTTTTTGGGGGGGGGGAGGGAGAGGGGCATTATTGTATACAGTCCCAGGTTTTTCCCTTATCAGTACCTGATGCCCTGATTCTGGCTCAGGCCAGAATACCGAAGAATGATCAGCTGGCGAAGGGAAAGCGGAGGGCCCACTGGATTGTCACTCAGCTAGTTAGGGGATGAGGATGCAAAACCAGGCTTCAGCTAGAGCACAGGAGGAACTGAAATTTACTTGCAGCTCAGAAGTTTATTAGTCAAGGGGATTGGGCCAGATGGTGTTTATATGCTTGACTCCTGCATCCCAGTGTCCTGGCTGTAACGAGGAAGAGGGCTGATTGTTTCACTAGCTGCAGGTGACGTCAGAGCAGAAACATGCTGACCTCTCTCTCCTGGGTCCCCTTTGCCATGGCTGGGGTCCAGCACTATCAGAGAGGCTCCACATCTGTTTCTTGTGCTTTAGGTGGAAGGATGATGTTTTTTAGGATCTCAGCATAGTATCGGCTAAATACCTGCTGATTATGATGCATCAGACTGACAAACTTCCAGCCCAGTTCTGCCAACTCTCTTTCAATGAGAATGAGGCCTCTAGGAAAGTGTAGCAGAGACTCCTTCATGCCATGCAGCAAGCAGAATTTGAGAAACAAACGGATCCGCTGATCTATGAGCAGGGAGAAAACAGTGAAAAGAGGAACAAAGAAGGTTCAGAAGAAATTCACAATGCCTTTGCACTATCTGCTCACCAAAGTTTTATGTTAACCGAGTTATTCACTGACCTCTTCACTCATTTGGGTAAACCATATACATGAGATTTTTGTTTGTCTGGGGGAAGGGAATGCCATCAAGCTCCCAAAGGACAGTGTGTGATCAAAAGATGCCGAGCTAGTAAACCTCTGGCGATTTGTAAGATTACTTTATATAGTTGTACACGGGATCCGAGTGCACGTTTAACTTAACAAGAGGACCGTAGGCCCAGTTCCTGAAAGTAACAACACATGTTGCAGCCAGTGCACCAAGTTCAGGCCCATACACCCAATCCAGACTATGAACAGATGCTAAACTTCAAATCAGGTGGCCAAATTCACTGCTTCCATTCCAGCATGGAACACGTCCTACAGCCTAACTCAGCATCGCTTCCATGGAGAGGAGTAGGGGCCCACACGGTAGCTTAAAGCATAGGATACAGAAAGGGCTTCTCCAGGTATCTTGGCTGACAGTTAGAAGATGACCAGGAATGACTCTGCGGGGTTAGTGCAACAGTATCCCACCCCTGTGAGTCACAGATCTTGGGTGCAGAGCCACCTTCAAACCACATACACATTCTTCAAACTGAAGAAGATCTATTAGAATCGTGCACATTATAGACGAGGAAACTAAAGCTAAAAAACTTTCCAAATGATCATGCCTTTTCATTTTTAAATGGGTAGGTAACTCACTTTTAGGGTAAGGTCTCCCTGCCCACCCCCCACATTCTTGCCACTTTTCTGCACCACGACCATGGGGATTCTTACCAACGATGCTACGAATGCAGTTCTCTTTCTTGGCAATGTCCTGGAGTTGGCCTAGAAGAGATGCTGTATTTTCACTGCTCAGAGTAGTGAGGCCCACGTCCTTGAGGCCTTGATGGATTTCCTGAGACACCTGTTCACTCACACTCAGCATAGCCTCTTCAGGCCTAGATAATGAAGGAGAGAAGGCAGAGTGGGCCTGGCAGAGGGGCAAAGCTCAGAGAGCCTCACAACAGAAGCCAGACCTATCCCAGGAAGAATTCCGGCTCTCTGCCACCAGAAGAGAGCATTAGCCACTGGGCAAGTGAAATATACTCATTGTTACCCACAAAGTACCACCTGATCCAAGCATACAGTACCATATGCCACTTCAAAGAAAACAAAGTACATTGGGCAACGGTTCACTGCCATCCTTGGATCCACTCAGCATTCTCCACTCCCATCAACTTTATTTAAATATTGTTTTAAGATCCTATTGGGTATTTTTCATGGTTTTTCTCCTACTCCACCGATTAAACTGCAAATATATTGAGATGCCTTGACTTCCAACTCCTCCTTTTACTTTGTTACAGTATCCCTGCCCCTACATGCAGTGAATGGTCAATATCACTGACCAACTTCTGGATTCACATAGCTCAAATCCACTGTCATTCAATCAAGGATATAATGACTCACTTATAGCAAGCACATAAGGAATGTTTCTGGCAAACTGGCTTCCACACTCTCCTCTGGAAAAATAAGTTTTATTTTTGTATCCCAAACCTCAATACAACTTATCAAAGATGACACTAAAGTCCTTGGAGATGGTTCCCAAGGGCCTTTGTGTGGCTTGCGATGAAGAATAAGCAATAATAATATTAACTATTAACATTACCTGCCTATGTCCCAAATACCACACATTTTCCTCTTTAACAGAGATCTGTGAAACTTACCTGGAGATAAATTCCTCAGTCAGGGCCTTGGTGATGCATTTCAGTCTATCCACAAATTCAGGTGAGCTGAATAAAACTTCACCAGAGAAACTTCTGGCCACTAGCAAGACTGAGTCCAGAATGGTTAACTGGTGCAACTGGAACGCCATTTCCTGGAGCCGGATCCTGTCCATCAGCAGAGTCTGGTGTGGGAGCGAAGGACAGCCCATCAGAAGAGGAGGGTTCAAATGCAGGCACCGAATACAATAGAATAAGGCAATGCCCCAACACACATCCCTACCTCAGGGAATTCTTCGTTTTCAGGATCCCAGCAGAGGAGGTTGAGGTAGCCTTGGTATAGCACCATTGTTGGACTGGGCGGCTCGGAGTTGTAAGCTGCCCGGTTTGGAAGTGAACACGCCGTGCTGCAGGAGGAGCCAGGTGAGTCAAGAGAACTCGGACATAGTGTAGTGATGTCTGTGGCTGCTTCGGTTAGCCATTTTGTGGTATAATTGAGGAGACCTACGACAGAGAAGGGAATATGCATCTTAAAATCCCAAGGCTTAAAGACAAAGGCTTTGAAACATACTCTTGGTCAATAAAGAAGTGTTTTTGTAGGTCTTTCTGTCTTAGAGAAACACTCCTTCTCCCTACCCCTTGTCCAAGGAAGAAACGTTCTATTCAAAAAATAAAAAATAGTCTCTACTGCTATAGGAAGGCAGACCCAAGGTCAAATCTCCCCTCTCCTGCCCTTAGATTTTAAACATACTGGGCTGCTTATCAAGGAGTTCCTGGAATTTAGCTTGTTCATACTGGATGGAATGCTCCTGCAGGTAGGGTCGAAAACTCTTGATGGTATAGTTCGCCATGTCCATTTTCATTAGGCCCAGAACACGGAAGATGCCCCTGCCATAGGGAGAAACAGAACATTTACACTATTAAAGGAAATCTAATGTGAAAGGGTGGAATCCAAGCAAGGAGCCATAAAAGCAGAGTATTTGAGAGATAGAAGAAGCCTTAAAAACAAACAGTCCCACTTCAACTTATGAATGATGGTACTGTGGCCAGTGACCCAAGGCCATAGAGTGAGTTGACGGCAAAACTAAGGACAGTTATACCTCCTGACACTTTAACTACCGGATTAGAGCTCTTTCCCCTGCAGTCATTCTGTCACCTTGAAAAAAGGGTAGTCAGTGGAAGGAAATCATCAAGGCGTTAACTGTTATTATGTGGGTAGTTGGGATGTGGGTGATCGAATTTCTAACTCATTCAGCAGATCATTTTACTTTTGCAGGTCCTGGTTCTTCTAGCTGTGAAACACGGATAATCCTCTGTCCTGTCCCCTCACAGAGTTTCGGTGGGGATGAACAGGAGAACATCTGGGAAAAGGCAATTTGCAATCTATAGGAGAAAAATTACTGTACCTTAATGTCTTAACAATATCATGACATAAAGGAGGCCCAACTGATCCAAAGACCATCAAAGGAAGCCTGAGAGGTTATCCTTAGAAAATAAAAGCCAATAATCCAGAAAGGAGAAAAGGTGCCAGTCAGGTCGTCAGTACGCTAGAGCCAGATAAGATGGGTACTATATCACAGTATCTGGCTCAGAGTTCTCTAGCACAGTGTCTAAGGCTGATTTGGGGGACAGCCCATCTAGACTCTCACCGCAGTAACCGCACTGGATCTGTTATGGTCTCTAGTTTCTGTACCGCTTCATCTCGAACTGGTGCACATAGCAGGGCCATCAAATTGAGAATGTAGTTAGAAAGACGAGGGACATCCAGGGCCCCATGTTCTGCTTCCTGCTTGAGAAGATCTGTGTCCAGAACTTCTTCTATCTCGTTTCTTAGGCGGTTCTGCCATGGTAGTAGCAGTGACAGCAAGATCTGCCCAACAAAGGAAATCAAAGGAGCCAAGTTCTGTTTAGAACCCCAAACTTTCTCCAATGAACTACGCTCTTAGGCCAAAGCCATCCCAGATTATGTCTTCTGGGGGTCAGAAAACTGAGTCTCTAGGTTTCCTAGAGAGTATTATTTCTTTCTGTTTAGAGGACAATTACCATTCAAGGTTTCATTGGGATCAGTTATAGTAGTAGTCATTATTATTTTTTAGGTAGAATGAGGTTAAAAAATATAAATAAAAACAAGAATGTGACTTTAAATGTGTGGGATACAGGAAATACACACCACCACAAGGAGATGAGGTATTCTTAATAAAGGATAAGGACATTTTTAGATTGTTTTACTCCAAAGTGTGAGGATAAAATTGAAATAGCCTTTTGACTCAAAAATGTAAGTTCCGGCCGGGCGCGGTGGCTCACGCCTGTAATCCCAGCACTTTGGGAGGCCGAGGCGGGTGGATCACGAGGTCTAGAGATCGAGACCATCCTGGTCAACATGGTGAAACCCCGTCTCTACTAAAAATACAAAAAATTAGCTGGGCATGGTGGCGCGTGCCTGTAATCCCAGAGACTCAGGAGGCTGGGGCAGGAGAATTGCCTGAACCCGGGAGGCGGAGGTTGCGGTGAGCCGAGATCGCGCCATTGCACTCTAGCCTGGGTAACAAAAGCGAAACTCCGTCTCAAAAAAAATAAATAAATAAATAAATAAGTTCCTTGTGGGCAAGGGCTTTCTGTTCATCTCTGTGTTTCTGAAACACATAGACCACAGTGGGGTTTCATTAAGAATTTGTTTAATTGAATTATATATTGTTACAGTAATCGCTCAATTGTCAAGTTTCATCTTATACAAATAAAATGGAAGCTGCACCATCCTATCTGTTTAAGTAGTAGGGCACATTAAAAAGTATGTTGCTTAAGATATTAATAGCCATTGACAATCCAAAGTTTTGAGATGCCTAGGAACTTCCCATCCACGAATGGGAGGTTGGTTACTCACCTCCTTAATTTCTTTTAGAAGTCTAAGAGCACAAGTAAATTCAGGAGGAGTACTCAATAGCTGTTCTTTCAGATGGTTCCAAAAAGCATTGCACGTTGCCTCTGCGAACCTGCCTTCCACACTGTAAGAAGGGTTAAATGAGCAGATTTCTCTTTACCTAGAGAATTGATACAGGATCATAATCTCCCAAACAGCATTTAAAATTATGAAAGACCATCACATTGACAGGCTAGGAGGACCTATGTTTAGTCTTGAGAAGGGCTGAATAAACTGATGTTAGTCTCAGATGGAAAAGCACTGGCTACATTCTCTCAGAAGAGTAACTCATGGTTCCAGAGATACTCTCTTCCTGCAGCAGGAAGAACCATAAACTGGAAGTTGAGGCCCCAACTTCCAACCCTAGTTCTGTGTCTAGCCTGGATATGTGACTTAGCTTCCCCTGCCATACACTTAAACCTTTGAACCAGATGCTCTTTCCTTCAGGCCTGAAATCTAAGAAAGGATTTTACCTCTTGATAATACTTGAAGGTCTTTTGAGACACTTTAAATTCAGCAATCCCAAAACTGACTCCTTCAGACAATGAAGATAAAAAAAAAAAAAAAAAAAAAAAAAAAAAAAAAACAATGAAGCATATTACATAATGGTAAAGCGTTCAATTAAACAGGAAGATCTAACTACTCTAAATATATGTGCACTCAACACTGGAGCGCCCAGATTCATAAAGCAAGTTCTTAGAGACCTTCAAAGGGAAATAGGTGCCTCCCAATGATAGTTGGAGACTTTAACACCACACTGACATCATTAGACAGATCATTGAGTTAGAAAATTAACAGATATTCAGGACCTGAATTCATCACTGGATCAAATGGACTTGATAGACATTACAGAACTCTCTATACAAAACTAACAGAATATACATTCTTCTCATCTCCACAGGGCACTTACTCTAAAATCAATCACATATTTGGAAGTAAAACACTTCTCAGCAAGAACTAAAAATCATAACAAACAATCTCGTGAATCACAGTGCAATCAAAATTGAAATTAAGACTAAGAAATTCACTCAAAACCATACAGTTAAATGGAAATTGAATAACCTGCTCTTGAATGAGTTTTGGGTAAATGACAAAATTAAGATAGGCATCAAGAAGTTCTTTGAAACTAATGAGAACAAAGATATGTCATACTAGAATCTCTGGGACACAGCTAAGGTAGTATTTATTAATAGGGAAATTTAGGAAAATGTCCACCTCAAAAAGTTAGAAAGATCTCAAGTTAACAACCTAATATCATAACTAAAGGAACTAGAGACTCAAAAGCATAGTAATCCCAAAGCTAACAGAAGACAAAAAATAACCAAAATTAGAGCTGAACTGGAGACTAAGACACAAAAGTCCATTCAAAAGATCAACCAATGCAGGAGGTGTTTTTGAAAAACATTAATAAAATAGATAGGCCGCTAGTTAGACTAATAAAGAAGAAAAAAGAGAAGATTCAAATAAACACAATCAGAAACAGCAAAGGAGATATTACTACTGACCCCACAGAAATACAAATAACCATCAGAGAATAAATATTATGAACACCACTGTGCACATTATGAACTAGGAAATCTGGAAGATATAAATAAATTCCTGAACACATACACATCCCAGGACTGAACCAGGAAGAAATTAAATTCCTGAACAGACCAATAACAAGCTAAAGTTGAGTCAGTAAAAAAATAGCCTACCAACCAAAAGAAGACCAGGACCAGAAGGATTCATAGTTGAGTTCTGTCAGATGCACAAAGAAGAGCTGGTACCATTCCTGCTGAAACTATTCCAAAAAATTAAGGTGGAAGGACTCCTCCCTAGCTCATTCTAAACGACGTCAGCATCATCCTGATACCAAAACCTGGCAGAAACACAACAAAATCAACAAAAAATCTTAGGCTTATATATCCTTGATGAATATTGATGCAGAAATCCTCAGCAAAATACTGGCAAAGTAAATCCAGCGGCAGGTCAAAAAACTCATCCACCACAATCAAACAGGTGTTATCCCGGGATCCATGGTTGGTTCAACATACACAAGTCAATAATTATGATAAATCACATAAACAGAGCTGAAGACAAAAACCACATGATTATCTCAATACATGCAGAAAAGGCTTTCAATAAAATACAACCCCCCTTCATATTAAAAACTCTCAATGAACTAGGCATTGAAGGAACATACCTCGAAATAATAAATGTCATCTATGACAAACCAACAGCCTTCATCATACTGAATGGGCAAGCGCTGGAAACATTCCCCTTGAAAACCGGCACAAGACAACAATGCCCTCTCTCACCACTCATATTCAACATAATATTGGAAGTCTTGGCCAGGCAATTAAGCAAGAAAAAGAAATAAAGAGCATCTAACTAGGCAGACAGGATGTCAGCCTATCCCTGTTTCCAGATGACATGATCCTATATCTAGAAAACCCCATAGTCTCAGTCCCAAATCTTCTTAAGCTGATAAACAACTTCAGCAAATTCTCAGGATACAAAATCACTGTGCGGAAATCACTAACATTCCTATACACAAACAACAGTCAAGCCAAAACCCAAATCAGGAATGCAAACCCATTCACAATTGTCACAAAAAAAAAAAATTTAAAATACCTAAGAGTAGAGCTAACCAGGGAGGTGAAAGATCTCTACACGTAGAACTACAAAACACTGCTCAAAGAAATCAGAGATGACACAAACAAATTTTTTAAAAAATCCATGCTTATGGATAGGAAGAATCGGCGTCATTAAAATGGCCATACTGCCCAAAGCAATTTATAAAGTCAACGTTAATGTTATTCCTATTAAAGTACCATTGACATTGTGCACAGAACTAGAAAAAAACTATGTTAAAATTCATACGGAACCAAAAAAGAGGTCGAATAGCCAATGCAATCCTAAGCAAAAAGAACAAAGCTGGAGACATCATGGTACCTGACTTCAAATTATACTGCAGGACTACAGTAAACAAAACAGCATGATACTGATATCAAAACAGACAAACAGAACAATGGAACATGATAAAGAAATAAGGCTACACACCTACAAATATCTGCTCTTCTGAATAGCTGACAAGACCAAGCTACATGAAATGGATTCTCTGTTTAATAAACGATGCTGGGAGAACCGGCTAGCCATATGCAGAAGATTGAAACTGGACCCCATCCTTACATCATATACAAAAATTAACTCAACATGGATTAAAGACTTAAATGTAAAACCCAAAACTACAAAAACTCTGGAAGCTAATCTAGGCAATAGCATTAGCTATTTGGACATAGGAACAGGCTAAGATTTCATGATGATGATGCCAAAAGTGATTGCAACAAAACCAAAAATTGACAAATGAGATCTAGTTAAACTAAAGAACTTCTGCACAGCAAAAGAAACTATCAACAGAACAGACGACCTACAGAGTGGGAGAAAGTTTTTGCAAACTGTGCATCTGACAAGGTCTAATATTCAGCATCTATAAGGAACTTAAATTTACGAGAAAAAACAACCTGTTAAAAAGTGGGCAAAGTAGATGGACAGACACTTTTCAAAAGAAGATATACATGCAGACCAACAATCACGAAAAAAAGCTCAACATCACTGATCATTAGAGAAATGCACATCAAAACCACAATGAGACAGCATCTCATCCCAGTCAGGTTGGTTATTATTAAAAAGTTAAAAAAAATAACGTGCTAGTGAGGCTGTGGGGGTGAGGGGTGGGGAAGCAACACTTATACACTGTTGCTGAGGAGTGTAAGTTACTTCAACCATTGTGGAAGACAACGTGAAGATTCCTCCAAGACCGAAAAACAGAACTACCATTTTTCCCAGCAATCTCACTGCTTGATATATACTCAAAGGAATATAAATTGTTCTGTCATAAAGACACATACACACGTATGTTTATTTCAGCACTATTCACAATAGCAAAGACATGAAATCAGCCTAAATAGCCATCAATAATAGACTGGATAAATAAAATGTGGTACATACACACCATGGAATACTGTGCAGCCACAAAAAGAACACAACCATGTCGTTTGCAGAAACTTGGATGGAGCTGGAGGCCATTATCCTTAGCCAAACTAATGCAGGAACAGAAAATCAAATATCACATGTTCTGACTTATAGCTGAGAGCTAAATGATGAGAACACATGGACACACATAGAGGGGAACAACACACACTGGGGCCTGTTAGAGGGTGGAGGTTGGCAGGAGGGAGAGGATCAGGACAGATAACTAATGGACACCAGGCTTAATACCTGGGTAAGGAAATAATGTGTGCCACAAACCCCCATGAAACAAGTTTAACTATATAACAAACCTGCACATGTACCCCTGAAATTAGAATAAAAAAAATTAAAGAGGGAAAATGGGAAAAAAAAATTTAGTCAGTAACTTTTTTGTTGTTGCTGTTTTTCCTGAGACAAGGTATCATTCTGTTGCCAATGCTGGACTGTGATTTTTGCTCTTGGCCTTGGGTGATCCTCCCGCCTCAGCCTTCTGAGTAGCTGGGACTACAGATGCACACCATCACGCCCAGTTAATTTTTGTATTTTTTATAGAGACATGGTTTCATCATGCTGCCCAGACGGGTCTTGAACTCCTGAGCTCAAGTGATTCACTGGGCTCGGCCTCCCAAAATGCTGGGTTTACAGGCACGAGCGACCGTGCCTGACCTATATTCAGTAACCTTTTAAATAAAATGAACAACTATTACTGCTTTATTTTCGATACAGCCATGATATTTGGTGAATTTTCTTTGGATGCGACATTTCCCAATATATAATCATGTGATTCTAAACAATACATTTATGGTACACATGTTAGTTCAGGTTCCCTGAGAAGCAGACACCAAGATAAGACTCCTGTGAAAGGGATTAATTATGGGAAGAGGGGGAGGAGGGAAGGGAGCAGAAGGCAGGAAGAGCCTCCCGATCATAATGCTGAAATGATGTTTGTGAAGAGAGAAGAGGAAGGAAAAAATAAAGATGGGTAGAAATACTTTCAGACTGTCCACAGTTCTAAGGTTTCTGACAGGTTGATAGGGATACCATGAGACAAAGTTGCCTGTTAGAGGAGTTCCTCATCTCTAAAGAATTGACCTGCATTACTATTTCCCACTCCGTGATTATCTGGGAGAAGTCTGAGGGAAGCATGGCTTTGGTGCAAATGCAATGGTTGGTCCCAAGGGGCAGCAGTTGAGGCCATCCAGCAACTATGCTCCCTATAGCTGGGGATCTGAGTAGCACATTTTCATAGTTACCACAGTCCGCCTTTGTACTGCACAGATCTATTTCTCCATTCAGCTTCATGGAACGGTTCCTTCCTTATTCCTT
Source organism: Sapajus apella (assembly GCF_009761245.1). Classification (NCBI taxonomy): domain Eukaryota; kingdom Metazoa; phylum Chordata; class Mammalia; order Primates; family Cebidae; genus Sapajus; species Sapajus apella. Next base: position 84,173 of record NW_022437250.1, read on the forward strand.
TGGGCTTCTCTTTATGAAGGGAAACTGAAGAGGGACAATAGTGGGACACACTACAGCCTGTATTGCTGCGTTTAGTTTCTGGGCCAGAACTGGTAATTATTCTCTTCCTTTTCCACTACTCATTTGAAATTTCCCTCACACACAGTTGTTCTCTTGACTGGTCTTGGAAGCTTACCCAGTCATGTGAACAAAACCTTCATTGTGGAGGTGTCCAAACTCTTTTCAATGACATTATTCATTCACAGTTAAATGGGGCAAGAGAATACCAGGAGGCACTCAAGTAGATCACCTGGTTTCATACGTATTCCTTTCTTACTCATTTTACTAAAGCAGCCCTACACCCCCCTACAGTTCAGAGTCAATCACTCCTGTCATATGTGGATTCCTCTTCTTGGCTGCTGTTTCCTGGACATGAGTAGTCCAATGCTTGTTCAAACCACTGCTGTGATGATTGTGGGGCACTATGATGAGGAATAGGCACCCTCCTGCGTTCACCCCTTATTCTTAATCCCATTCTTCCAATTAGATCTAAAGACTAACATGGAGGTCTGTGATTTAATGCATATACTGCATCCTGGAGGATGCCACCCAATTACTTCAGGGTTTACTTTTATTGGTGTTTTATCTTTGCATTTAGAAGTGTTCTGTGAGGTCAGCTCCTTCTGGATGGTGCAATATTTGATATGATAAGTGGATCCTCTTGTTCTGGATCCATTTGTGCCCCTTCTTTACGATGAAGTGACTACCCTGTTCACATGCTCTGTTGTGTGGGATTCCAAGACCGTGGATCAGGAACCCCCAAATCCCCCAGATGCTTATTAAGGCTGTGAAGGAGCAAATCCATGCCCAGAATAGGTATATATTCCTGTGAGCATGAACCACTGACCCTTCCAGGATGAAAAGGGTCCAACATAGTCAATTTACTGCTAAGTGGTCTTTATAAATAGTGTCATATTTGAGAAAGAGCCTTAGTCTCTGTTGCTGCAGTTTGGCTATTCATACAGGGAAGCAGCTAAATTGTCTTGGTACATAGAAGTCTATGATATTGGGCCCATATATCACCTCTATTTCTGCCACCATGGCTAGTTCTTTCAGAGGCCCATCAAACCAGTCCCGAGAAGACCGAAATGAATGCTGGTTAATGTCAATGGCCAAAGTCGCTTTGTCTGCTTGGTTCTTCAGTTACTCTTTCATAATTAATGCTTTCTTGTGAACATTAAAACAGGATTGATACAGAAATCTTCCTATTTCATGCCACTGCCAATACGTCTATCCATATGCCTCTACTCTAGACTTCCCTTTCCTGATCTTTTCCTTTCAAGCTCCTGACCATATCACCAGACCTTTGGCTACTGTCCAATAATGCATTTATATTACCATCATGAACCACTTCTTCTTCCACAAAAAGTGGATGATCAGGTACACTGCTTGCAGTCCTACCCACTGGGAAGATGTTCTCTCCCTCTCTGCTGCCTTTCAGGACCACCTCTAAATGTGTCTGTAATACAGTCACCATGTATTTTGACTTACTTTCACATGCCAAGCTCATCCAGTAAACCAATCTTGAGCTTTCCCCTCCTCCTTCAACTGGTTATATGGAATCACATAATTTCTTTTCTATTTATCTATTTATTTATTTATAATTATACTCTAAGTTCAGGGGTACATGTGCAGACCGTGCAGGTTTGATACATAGGTATGCATGTGCCATGGTAGTGGTTTGCTGCATCCATCGCCCAGTCATCTACATTAGATATTTCTCCTAATGTTATCACTCCCCAATCCCCCTACCCCCTGCTATTCCTCCCCTAGCCCTCCCAGTGTGTGATGTTCCCCAGGCCACAGTTTGTGATGTTCCCCTCCCTGTGTCCGTGTGTTCTCACTGTTCAACACCCATTTATGAGTGAGAACATGTGGCGTTTGGTTTTCTGTTCTTGTGTCAGTTTGCTGAGAATGATGATTTCCAGCTTCATCCATGTCCCTGCAAAGCACATGAACTCATCCTTTTTTATGGCTGCATAGTATTCCATGGTGTATATGTGCCACATTTTCTTTATCCAGTCTATCATTGATGGGCATTTGGGTTGGTTCCAAGTCTTTGCTATTGTGAGCAGTGCTGCAATAAACATACATGTGCATTCATCTTTATAACAGAATGATTTATAATCCTTTGGGTATAGACCCAGTAATGAGATTACTGGGTCAAATAGTATTTCTATTTCTAGATGCTTGAGGAATTGCCACACTGTCTTCCACAACGGTGGAATTAATTTACACTCACACCAACAGTGTAAAAGTGTTCATATTTCTCCACATCCTCTCCAGAATCTGTTGTCTCCAGATATTTTAATGATCACATTCTAACTGGTGTGAGGTGGTATCTCAATGTGGTTTTGATTTGCGTTTCTCTAATGACCAGTGATGATGAGCATTTTTTCATATGTTTGTTGGCTGCATAAATGTCCTCTTTTGAAAAGTGTCTGTTCATATCCTTTGCCCACTTTTTGATGCATACTTTCATATGGTTAAAACCAAAAGAGATGCACTGGTGCAACTGTGGTGGGTAGCATGGGGATCTGGGCTATCTGCTCATATACCTAACCTATGTCCTCTGGTTTTCCTTGGACTTAATCAAGGCTATTCTGTTTCCATCGTATAATGGGCTACTGCTGGATTCATCTTACTTTATAACTTAGAGGGTATAAAATGTGTTGCTTCAAACACCCAAGGAGGCCTCCCAAGTGCTGCACTTCCTTCTTTGTGGGAGGTGATGCAAGATGAAGTAACTTTTCTTTTACTCTGGAGGAGATATCCTGGCATTCTTACAACCATCGAACCTATTAAAATTTCTGTAAAGTAATGGGCATATCTTCCACCCTCCAGAGCCCATGTGTCTTACAAAGGCCTCTAGTGTAATAACCACATTTTTCTCTTCCTGTCCAAGCAGCATATCATGGATATAATGGGTCAATGTGATGCCCTGTGGGAGTGTGTATTTTGTTTGCCCTGAAGCAAAACTAGAAATGGGTATGTTATCTCTTCCATGTGAAAGTAAATGTTCTGATCCCCTTTACAAGTAAATGCAAAAGAATACATTTACCACATCAAAAGCTACATACCAGGTAGTTAGCCTTTGTTAATTTACTCTTACAATGTTACCACATGTATACTTATGTTACAAACCTGCACCTGCTGCACATGTATCCCAGAACTTAGAGTATAACAATAAAAAAAGAAAATGAGTACGTGTGTATTATCTTCGCTTTTGAAGGGAGATATTTTGACTGATTTAGAGTAAAATGTGAATAGTACATTTCTTGGAGTGGAGATAAAACTGATATTATCCTTCTACTGTACCTGTGTTTTCTAATTTTGCTGAGTGCTTTTTCTGGTACCTTGGGAAATTGCTCAGCCCAGGTGTAGGACAACCTAGAAGTGCCACCGATTTTAACATCCTCAGGGTAACATCTGCCAATAAAGGAGCCAAGTCTGTAGAAAAATATCCCAATTTCTCTTCACTAGTTAGTATAATTCTGAGGAGCACTCTAAATTGTTTCTGAGACGGGGAGGGTCCCCGCAGAATTGAGCCAATTGCCTTTTGGTCTTGTCAGTATCTGGTGCTGTACTTTAAAATACTTTTCCATACTAAGATTATATACAAAATGACATGCTAAGTTCTATTTTTTAATGGTTTTATGTCTTTTTGTGCAAACATCTAGTGTTTATTTTTAAGTGTATGAGAATAATAAGGCACTTCATTGTTTTTCAAAATAACCAATTATCCTAGCACAATTTCTTCAATCTAACCTTTCCCCACTGATTCAAAATATTTCAATCGATTTAATAGCATTTTTCCATATTTGGGTTTGATAATCGGCTTTCTTTATTTATTTTTTTCTTATTTATTCCAGTAAAATATTATTTTAACATTGTAATTTCACAATACATTTTTTAACTTTTAAGTTCAGGAGTACATGTGCAGTTTTGTTACACAGGTAAACTGATCCTCTCCCTCCTCCCACCCTCCACCTTCCTGTAGGCACCAGTGTTTCCTTTTCCCGTCTATGTGTCCATCATAATACATTTTCATCTGTTAGGGTGGCTTCCCCAAATTATTGTCCTGAATTGTCAGGGCTAGGTGTTATTGTAAGGTGAAGTTACACTAATACAATTTAGAAGAGATCGTCAGCTTGTCACAGGTTCTCAAGATATGAAAATCCACCAGCAAGGCTCTATTAGACTCAGTGCATCACTTCATGGAAAGACGTGCAGATAGAGATCCTTCACAAGAGAAACCACCCTTATATGTCAAAGTCCTTAAAGGAGGTAGGGGAGTGCTTTCTGGAAGGTCTATATTTATAATATGATTCAGCAGTCCAAACAGATTGTCATGTTTTTACAACTCGAATCCTGTTTTTTCAACTGAAAATAATTGTATTGTCCAGTAATAAAAACAACAAAATGAATGCATGCTGTTGTAAAACAAAAGGAACCACCTTCCCAAATAAACAAAAAGGAAAGTAATTGAAGTGAAAAATTTTTTGAATGCCACTTCCTACCTATTTTCCAGACTTCCTAGCCTGGTGCTCCCCACCCCTTCTCCGGGTTCCAATCTGGGACAAAGGCCTACAAAACTGTTAAGGCTTTATTTTCTGGAATGTGAAGGTCAGAGAAGTGTGCGTTTAGGGGTATAGAAGAGGAGGAAGCGATTATTTAAAAGCTCCAGCAGAAAACAATTAGTTTTTCAAGATACAAATTTGATCATAATAGCATAGTCATTTTAAATTTTTCAGAAGTTGCCTATCACCAGCAGTGTACATGGCCTTTCACGGTCCTATTCTGCCACTTCTCCTACCTTAACTCCCTTTCTCCTCCTATTCCTTGTGCTCTAACAATAACAATCCACTTAAAATGAATATATAATTGCCTTCCATCCCTCTATGCCTCTGAAATGACATTTCCTCTTCCAGGAGCGTCCCTTCTCTCCTAAACCACCTGAAAAGACTCAACTCAGGTACTACCTTATCAGGAAAGTCTTCACCGACCTTCCCCAGGAAGTTGAGCACTACATAGCGCTCCACACACTAGATATGAGATGACTTGTCACCCTGTCCAATAGTTATTTGACTATCTTCCCTACAGAAGCTTTTTGATGGCAAATACAGTAACTAACTTAACTTTATGTCTTTAACTTTCAACATTCTGCCTTCCACCTAATAAGTACTCAATAAAAGTTTGTTGAGTAAACGTCTGATGAGAGATTTCCCCTAAAAACCAGTAACTGTGATTAGTATAATTTTATAAGCCCAAAGGGAAAACTAATTGTCAATTACCTGTAGACAATGGATAACCCCAAACTCTATTTCAACTTCTTATCCAGTATACACTTTGAATTACTACATTTAAAGAAGCCTGTTAATTTTTAAAAAAGAAAAGTGAAATTCAAGTCCTAAATAATATTATTCCTCCTGCTTCATCTACCCACCCCCTGAGATCCCTAGCCACTTTAACAGACCTTCATTCTCTTAGTTTCAGTTTTTTCTGCACCCCTACCAGCAGAAAATTGAATCTAACTCAGGCCCCAGAGACTATAAAGGCAATGAGGAAGATGCTGGAAGACCTGTGTTTTGTTAAAACTTCCTTCAGATAAGCTATCCTTGGCAACAGGCAAAGGCAAATCTAAGGAGTATGAAGATCAAGAGAACCATTGACAAAACAAGGTGCTTTACGTAACAGAATCCCAAAAGTGGCAAAAATAACAGAAGCATTTAAAGTGGAAAATTAGAAATACCATAAAATACAGATTATGAGAAAGAAATCAACCCATTTAACTCTCAATAAACCACTAGAAGCATTCAATTCATAAATACTGAATGATTCTTAAACATATGTTGCAATATCAATACAATTAAGAGAAACTAATATAAAGCATAATTGTAGAAGCACACTATTTATTGACGGGGTTCTAATCTTGATTCGCAGAATCTTTATTACACTGATTATGAAGCAGAAATGACCCCCGAAATTTCCTATCCCGTGAAGAGTGAATAAAACCACTATTAGAAAACCTGCTCATCTGTGCCTGTTTAATCTGTAGAATATTAAAAGATGAACAGCTAGGAGTTAATTCTTCCAAGTCTATCTGAAAAGATCTGAAAATCACTCTATGTTTCATAATTAACTGAGATCCTGAAATGAACACTTTAAGAATATAGAATGAATATCCATTTTCCAAGATGCTTGGGACCAGGAGCATTTTGGATTATGGATTTTTTTTTTTTTTTTTTTTTTTGAGACAGGGTCTCACTCTGTCACCCAGACTGGAATGCAGTGGCATGATCGTGATCTCAGCTCACTGCAGCCTTTGCTTCCTGGGATCAAGGGATCCTCCCACCTCAGCCTCCTGTATAGCTGGGACTACAGGAGTGCACAACCTTGCCTGGCTAATTTTTGTGTTTTTTCTATAGACAGGGTTTTGCCATCTTGCCCAGGCTGGCCTTGACTTCCTGGGCTCAGGCAATCGGCCTGACTTGGACTCCCAAAGTGTTGGAATTTACAGGCATCAGCCTAGCCAGATTACAGATTTTGTTTGGATTTTGAGATATTTGCAGTATACTTACATTATACTGCAATGAGCATTTCCTTTGAGCATCATGTTGGCCTTGAAATATTTTGGATTTTGGAGCAGCATGGATTTCAAATTTGGGATGTTCAACCTACAACTGCATTGGTTTATTACCTGTTTAAATATAATTTGCTGCTTTGACCTTTTTAAACTAATAACTACACTGATTTGTTGGTACTATATAAGACATACCCAACCATTAAATTTATTAATAAGATGCTTCAAACCTGACCAAAAGTCATTTGTGCTATGTACCTACTCCAGGAAGAGTAAAATGGAAAAAAAAATACCTGAATAATCTGTACCTGTTTGGAGGTAAAATTGTCTCTTCCACATAGAAATCTTCATTTACTATGATTTCATGTGCAATGCTCAGCCTGGAAACTTCATTAACCGTCTCTATCAGCTCTGTGACAGAAAAGGCATCAGGTCTGCCCTCTAGGGGGAAAAAACATAATCATCATTAACAGGGAACCCACATAAATAGAATTTTTATTTTGAGATTCACTCTACCAAGTAAGACTTCCAAGTCTAGATTCATCAAATGGATCTTACCCAGACTCATTCAATTATTTTAATATTAGAAGTTTTCTGAACTCTTTGCCCTTCAGTAACACTGAAGGTATCAGAGAAGTCACGCATGGAAAGAAGAAATTCGTTTTTTCAAAAACACAAAACAGATTTCAAAACTTTCCACTTGAAATGTAAAACAATAAGTAAAACACAGAAAACAATGAATAAGTTGTGATTTGTAAGAATTAATGTGTATCTAAAAGTTATTGTGTTCTCACTGTTCTCCTGCTACCGCAGAGGCTACACACAAGATGAAGGCTAAAATTTCCTTATAGATACCACACAAATTCTTACTAGATGGTTCTAAAGCTTGCTCATACTTCTAAAACAGTAGTTTCTAAATATGGGGATTCAATAGACAAAATTTCAAAATAACATGAGTGGCAGAAAATGATTTCACAATTTTTATTTTTCCACATATGGACAGGAAGGCAAACAAAAGAACAATGAGACTATCCTACCCTACCATCATCAAAATAATCACTTCATAAAAAGAAAAGGCATTTTATCATCTCAGGAAGTATAAAGAAAACACAGTCAGCATTAAGAATACTCTTTGGAGGGGAGGATCCAAGATGGCCAAATAGAAACAGCTCCGGTGTGCAGTTCCCACCAAGAACAACATAGAGGATGAGGGCCCACCACATTTCCAAACAAATTTTCACGGCCCACAGACCAGGAGATTGCCCGGCCAAAAAGCAACACGAGTTTTCAGCATGGTGGTTTCAGCCGGTGCTGCGTTGGCACACAGAAACCCACACAAATCTGGGTGGCCATTTTAACTGTCTCCTGGAATGCCTGGGAGGCAGAGCTGCCCATTCAACTAAAAGGGAAGGGGCAGAGACTGGGGAGCCAGGCGATCTGGCTCAGCAGGTACCACCCCAACAAAACAGGCAATCTGAAACGCTCTGGATTGAGAGTTTCCAAGCAAGCACAGCAGCACCCAGGATGGTTCAGCTCAGTGGGGGAAAAGGCGACCACCACTACTGAGGCAGTCCGCCACTACTGAGGCAGTTCACAGAGCAGCTAGGCAGAGCCTGCAGCAGCTCAGCAATGCCTCTGCTGGCAGATGGTGACTAGACTACTCTGTGCAGGGCAGGGCATCTATGAAAAAAGGCAGCAGCACGACAGGAACTTTTAAATAAAGCTGACCTTCCTAGGACAGAGCACCTGGGAAAAGAGGCAGTTGGGAGTTCTCAGACTTAAAAGTACCTGCCCAGCAGGTCTGCATGGAACAACAGAGCTCCCAGCACAGCACTTGAGTTCCTATAAGGGACAAACTGCATCCTCAAGCAACTCCATGATCCCTGTATACCCAAAGTGACACCTCATAAAGGAGAGCTCAGGCTCACATCTGGTGGGTACCCTCCAGGAACGAGGATAGCAAAGGAACAAACTGGCGGCAACCCTTGCTGTTCTGCAGTCCCCGAGGGTGATCCCCAGGTGAGCAGGGTCTGGAGTGGACCTCCAGAAGTCCTGCAGCAGAGGGGTCTGACTGTTAAAAGGAAAACTAAGAAGCAGAAATAAATAGCTTCAACATCAACAAAAAGGACGTCCACTCAGAGAACCCATCCGCAAGTCACCAACTACAAAGACCACGGGTAGATAAAGCCACTAAGATGGGAAGAAACCAGTGCAAAAAGGATGAAAACAACAAAAACCAGAACGCCTCTCCTCCTCCAAGGGATCACAACCCCTCACCAGCTAGGGATCAAAAACGGATGGAGAATGAATCTGATGAATTGACAGAAACAGGCTTCAGAAAGTGGGTAATAACAAACTTCTCAGAGCTAAAAGAACATGTACTAACCCAATGCAAAGAAACTAAGTACCTAGAAAAAAGGTTAGAAGAGATACTAACTAGAATAAACAGCTTAGAGAAGAATATAAATGACTTGATGGAGCTGAAAAACACAACATGAGAACTTTGTGAAGCATCCACGTTTCAATAGCTGAATCAACCAAGCAGAAGAAAGGATATCAGAGATTGAAGATCGACTCAATGAACTAAAATGAGAAGGCAAGAACAGAGAAAAAAGAGTGAAAAAAATGAACAAAGGCTCCAATAAACATTGGATTATGTGAAAAGACCTAATCTAGGTTTGATAGGCGTACCTGAATGTGATGGAGAGAATGAATCCAGGCTGGAAAACACTTTTCAGGATATGATCCAGGAGAACTTCCCCAACCTAGCAAACCAGACCACCATTCAAGTCCAGGAAATATGTACCAAATGGTAAAGACAATCGACACAATGAAAAAAATCCATTGACTAACAGGCAAAACATCCAGCTAGCATCAAAATGGCAGGATCAAATTCACACATAACAATATTAACCTTAAATGTAAATGGCAAATTGGATAAAAAGTCAAGAACCATCAGTGTACTGTATTCAGGAAACCAATCTCACGTGCAAGGACACACATAGGCTCAAAATAAAGGGATGGAGGAAGATGTATCAAGCAAATGGAGAGCAAAAAAAGCAGCAGTTGCAATCCTAGTCTCTGATAAAATGGACTTTAAACCAACAAAGATCAAAAGAGACAAAGAAGGGCATTACATAATGGTAAAAGTATCAATGCAACAAGAAGAGCTAATGATCCTAAATGTATACTCACCCAATAGCGGAGCACCCAGGTACGTAAAGCAAGTTCGTAACGACCTCCAAAGAGACTTAGACTCCCACGCAATAATATTGGGAGACTTTAACCCTCCACAGTCAATATTAGATCAATGAGACAAAAAATTAACAAGGATATCCAGGACTTGAACTCAGATCTGGACCAAGCAGACCTAATAGACATCTACAGAAATCTCCACCCCAAATCCACAGAATATACATTCTTCTCAGCACCTCATTGCACCTAATCTAAAATTGACCACATAATTGGAAGTAAATCACTCCTCAGCAAAGGCAAAAGAACAGAAATCACAACAAACAGTCTCTCAGACCACAGGGCAATCAAATAAGAACTCAGAATTAAGAAACTAACTCAGAACCACACAGCTTCATGGAAACTGAACAACTGGCTCCTGAATGTCAAATGGATAAACAATGAAATGAAGGCAGAAATAAAGATGTTCTTTGAAACCATTGAGAGCGAAGACACAACATTCCAGAATCTCTGGGACACATTTAAAGCAGTGTCTAGAGGGAAATTTATAGCATTAAATGCCCATATGAGAAGCGAGGAAAGATCTAAAATTGAAACCCTATTGTTAAAATTGAAAGAGCTAGAGGAGCAAGGTTAAAAAAAAAAAAAAAAAAAAAAAAAAAAAAACCTCAAAAGCCAGCAGAAGAAATAACTAAGATCAGAGCAGAACTGAAGGAGATAGAGAAACAAAAAACCCTTCAAAAAATCAATAAATCCAGGAGCTGGTTTTTTGAGATCAACAAAATAGACCACTAGCCAGATTAATAAAAAAGAAAAGGGAGAAGAATCAAATAGATGCAATAAAAAATGATAAAGGGGATATCACCACTGACTCCACAGAAATACAAACTACAATCAGAGATTACTACAAACAACTCTATGCACATAAACCAGTAAACCTGGAAGAAATGGATAAATTCCTGGACACTTGCCTCCTCCCAAGCCTAAACGAGGAGGAAGTTGAAACTTTGAACAGACCAATAACAAGGACTGAAATTGAGGCAGCAATTAATAGCCTACCAACCAAAAAAAGTCCAGGTCCAGATGGGTTCACAGCTGAATTCTACCAGACGTACAAAGAGGAGCGGGTACCATTCCTTCTGAAACTATTCCAAACAATACAAAAAGAGGAAATTCTTCCCAAATCACTTTATGAGACCAACATCATCCTGATACCAAAACCCAGCAGAGACTCAACAAAAAAAGAAAACTTCAGGCCAATATCCATGATGAACATAGATGGAAAAATCTTCAATAAAATATTGGCAAACTGATTGCAACAGCACATCAAAAATCTTATCCATCACAATCAAGTGGGCTCCATTCCAGGGATGCAAAGCTGGTTCAACATATGCAAGTCCATAAGTGTAATCCACCCCATAAACAGAAGCAAAGATTAAAAACCACGATTATCTCAATAGATGCAGAGAAGGCCTTCGACAAAATCCAACAGCCCTTTATGCTAAAAACTCTCAATAAACTAAGTATCAAAGGAACATACCACAAAACAATAAAAGCTATTTGGAACAAACCTATAGCCAATATCATACTGAATGGGCAAAAACTGGAAGCATTCCCTTTGAAATCCGGCACTAAACAAGGATGCACTGTCTCACAACTCATATTCAAAATAGTATTGGAATTTCTACCCAGAGCAATTAGGTAAGAAAAAGAAGTAAAGTGAAGTCAATTAGGAAAAGAGGAAGTCAAATTGTCTCTATTTGCAGATGACATGGTTGTATATTTAGAAGACCCTATCATCTAAGGCCAGAATCTCCTTAAACTGATAAGCAACTTCAGCAAAGTCTCAGGATACAAAAATCAATGCACAGAAATCACAGGCATTTCTATACACCAATAACAGAATAATAGAGAGCCAAGTCATGAGTGAACTCCCATTCACAATTGCTAGAAAGAGAATAAAATACCTAGGAATACAACTAACAAAGGTTGTAAAGGACCTCTTCAAGGAGAACTACAAACCACTGCTCAAGAAAATAAGAGAGGACACAAACAGATGGAAAAACATTCCATGCTCATGGTTAAGAAGAATCAGTATCGTGAAAATGGTCAAACTGCCCAAAGTAATTTACAGATTCTGCGCTATCCCCATCAAGCTAACAATGACTTTCTTCACAGAACTGCACAAAACCACCTTAAACTTCATATGGAACCAAAAGAGAGCCCGCATTGCCAAGACAATCCTAAGCAAAAGGAACAAAGCCAGAGGCATCATGCTACCTGATTTTAAACTATACGACAAGGCTACAGTAATCAAAACAGCATAGTACTAGTACCAAAACAGATCAATGGAACAGAACAGACGCCTTGGAGGCAATGCCACACATCTACAACCATCTGATCTTTGACAAACCTGATAAAAACAAGCAATGGGGAAAGGATTCCCTGTTTAATAAAAGGTGTTGGGAAAACTGACTAACAGTGTGCTGAAAGAAGAAACTGGACCCCTTCCTGACACCTTACACTAAAATTAACTCCAGATGAATTAAAGACTTAAACATAAGACCTAACACCATAAATACCTTAGAAAAAAACCTAGGCAAAACCATTCAGGGCATAGGCATAAGCAAGGACTTCATGACTAGTACACCAAAAGCACTGGCAACAGAAGCCAAAATAGACAAATGGGACCTAATTAAACTCCAGAGCTTCTGTACAGCAAAAGAAACAAGCATTAGAGTGAACAGGCAACCAACAGAATGGGAAAAATTTTTTGCAATCTACTCATCTGACAAAGGGCTAATATCCAGAATCTACAAAGAAATAAAACAAATTCACAAGAAAAAAAACAAACAAACCTATCCAAAAATGGGAGGAGGATATGAACAGATGCTTTTCAAAAGAAGATATACATGAGGCCAACAAACATATGAAAAAATGCTCAACATCACTGATCATTAGAGAAATGCAAATCAAAACCACATTGAGATACTACCTCACGCCAATTAGAATGGCGATCATTAGAAAATCTGGAGACAACAGATGCTGGAGAGGATGTGGAGAAACAGGAACACTTTTACACTGTTGGTGGGAGTGTAAACTAGTTCAACCATTATGGAAGAGAGTGTAGCGCTTCCTCAAGGACCTAGAAATAGAAACTCCATTTGACCCAGCAATCCCATTACTGGGTGTATACCCAAAGGATTATAAATCATTCTATTATAAAGACACATGCACAGGTATGTTTCATAGCGGCACTGTTTACAATAGCAAAGACCTGGAATCAACCCAAATGCCCATCAACGATAGACTGGACAAGGAAAATGTGGCACATATACACCATGGAATACTATGCAGCCATAAAAAATTATGAGTTTGTGTCCTTTTTAAGGACATGGATGAATCTGGAAACCATAATTCTCAGCAAACTGACAGAAGAACAGAAAATCAAACACTGCATATTCTCACTCATAGGCAGGTGTTGAACAATGAGAACACACGGATTCACGGAGGGGAGCATCACACACTGGGGGTCTGTTGGGGGGGCCAAGGGAGGAACAGTGGAGAGTTAGGGGGTTGGGGAGGGATAACATGGGGAGAAATGCCAGATGTGGGTGACAGGGGGATGAAGGTAGCAAACCACATTGCCATGTGTGTACCTATGCAACAATCCTGCATGATCTGCACATGTACCCCAGAACCTAAAGTACAATTAAAACAAAATACTCCTTTAAATTGAATCAATTTAACATTATTTTAAAAACTCACTACAACATCTCTATTATTTTATTTCATTTAATATTGGTAAGAACTATGTCACAGCCCAGCACTGGAATTTGGGAACCAATGTTCTAAATTCATTGTACAAGATACTTTCAGTATTGAAACAAAATGTATATAGTAGTTACAATTATTACTTGATATGTAAAATAAAAGATGTAATAAAACTATTTGGTAACTCAATTTCAATGTAGTTTCATAACTTGTTCAGAGAGAACTATTTGCCCTCAAGTTATACTCAAACTCACATATAAGAGTCCAAAAACTCACTCCAAGAAGATAGTCTATTTACGTCCATTTATTTTTCACTTAAAAAACTGTTGAGGAGATTTTGTTGAAAAGTTAGTCTCACATACTGTTATTTCCTTTCTATACTAACTAAAAAGCTACATATGTTTAAATATACCATCTAATTAATTCACTGACATCATTTATTTGAGAGATATTGTGACGTATGAATTGCCTCATTCTGCTTACTAGCAGTGGCCCCAAGTGGCCCCTAGAGAAACACACGTGATTCAACTTCTTTTCCAGTTTCAGTCAAGAGGTTAGATCAAACTGCTACACCTGGATAGGTCTGCAGATTAATCTTTGGTAAATTTATTGGAGATTATTACAAAAGAACTGCAATTTGAGTTCCTGTGAGGTTGGACTAGTCAAGCCAAAGCTTCAAATGCCCAACATAAGGTGTAAAAAAGACGTAAAGTCCCAATGTTCACAGAAAAATGCTGTTATTACAGATCTATATAACTTTACCCCAGAGCAGTGATAATTTTTATGTAAACAAAGCACCCCTGGAAAAGAACAGAACACAACTGAAGCAACAGATAATTTGGACCACTTCTGAGCTGTCCTAGATCTACCATTTATACTTCACAAAATCAAAATACAAGAATGCTATTTATTTCCCATGCTTTGAATTGACTAAATCACTCTCAACTATTGTCAAACACAAGTAGTTTCCTTTGTTGGCCTCTTTCTCTAAAGCCAAAATCTTTTAATTTTACTTACCAATTAGGGGCCTAACTCCTGCATGTAAAAATTAGAGGGGGCAGAAAGACAAGAGAAAGAATAATCCAAAAAAGGACTAACAGAAGGATTAGGAAGGAAAAATGCAAGGTTGCAAGAGCCTTCTATATCCCTTAAAGGCCCCTAAACCACGGGCTATTCCTTTAGCCTAATTATTGTTCATAGAACTGATGACATTATTCTATACCTACCAGGAGACTGGTCATCTAAACAGAAACTCTTGCTTTTCCAGCTCTGCCCTGGTGTTTTAGGCTCAGGGGCCCCGCTCTCCACTTCACTGAGATCATTCTGGAGCACAGTTTCCTCAGTCTTCGGCATCTTGATGTTAACTGGAATTGGAGAGAAAAGTAGAGGCCAGTTGTGTAAGACCTGACTCACACCCAACGACAAGAAGAAAGAGGGCTCCTCAATTGCAGTTGTGTGTCCCGGTGACTGAATCCGCTGCCCTCAGTTGAAAGGATTAAGTATCAGGGCTCAAAGCTTCTCAAAGGAACAACTAGGGTCTTCAAACAGGCCTTGAGGGGAAGGGGAATTAGCGGCAGTTCCTTTAGTGAAATCAAAGTTTAGTGTTGGGCAAGCGTAAGAGGAAAACAAGGCCCAGAGATGGACAAAAGCTCACCAGAAGGGGGGTACACTGCACATGACTAACCAAGCTAGGAAAGGAATCTTCCTCGGCTCTGACTACCTTTCATTGGTCCTGGAATACATTCTAACTCCTTAACTACTGCTCCAGACCTTCCTGACGCGGCTCAAGGTCCCCCCACGGCCTTTGGGACCCTGGTCACTCACCTCCTCCTCGTCCTTGACTGGCTGCTCCGCTGTGTCTGCTGGTGAAGCCCCTCTGCCTCCCCAGCCCGGTCCTGGGAAGTACCATTGTAGCCAGGAAGAGAGGGGAGATTATCAGGGATGAGCCTGATGGAATCCTGGAGATTATGAGGTCCACCTGGAGTGCACCCCTACCTGTGACACTAGATAGGAGAGTCCAAACATGAAAACAAAGGGTGATCCATTTCCAGGGTAGCGGGTTGGTGTTACTTGTCCAGGGTGCCTTGGAAACCAAGAGAGCAGGACAGGCAAGCAGGGTCTCACCACTGAGTGATAAAGGCAGGAGGCTGAGATACACATAATGAGGCTTTATGTTCATACCCTCCTGCCCAGGATCAAGAGCTTGGAAGTAATCTCAAGCCCTGCTCCTCATGAATGAACTGTTCAAAGCTTTTATCCCTATTGCCCTGTGGGGATTCAGTCAGGTTGGTGGCAAAAATATTAAGGGAAGGTAGTGGATTCCACTTTAGCTGGGAGGTTTGTCACGGGAAACCAGTCCATAGCCTCCACTTAGGAAATTATAACATCTTCTACTGGAGCCCCTACGGCCAATTGCAGGGCAGCCTTACTAATATCTTTATCCACCATAGCATTAATCACAGTTTCATAGCCACATCTCGTTCCCCTATAATTTGGGCCAATGTGGGGATGGGATATCCCAGACCCCTAGTAAACTCCATGCCACCCCAAGGCATCTTATGGTGCCTGGGGCATCTTAGCACCTCCCTTAACACCTGGCATGGGACATATCATAATTCTAGTCACAACTATACTATAACCTTTATTCATAACCACACTGATCAGTGCCTGATTTGCACTACGTACCCATCCATATGTTTTCCTTATGGGAACTAACATTTCCATTACACCCCAAAACTCCATCGTTAAGTCAAAGTCTGCAGGACACAGCCTCGTACCTAGTGACCCCTACACTGCCCCAGAAAAAAAATAGCATTTAAGTAACTATTTAGGGGAAAAATCAGCATTTGTTGTTTGTTTGTTTGTTTGTTTGACTTCATGATGTTCATACAGCCCCTACAAATAAAGAACCAACTGGGCTACAAAATTCCAGAAGTCTTTTTTGGATTTTTCTTTTATCTTTTGCATAAGTGAATCCACCACGGAAAGTAAGGAGAGACCCATGAACTGTTAAACTCTCATTTTACAAATATGGAAATCAAGACTCATTTTAAAGGACCAGTCATGGAAGCTGTGTAGTAAAGGGGTAAGACCGTAAGCCTGAAAGGAATTCTACATTTTGCTTTGGGTACTTTCAGCTCAATTATTTGCATGCTCTTCACTGCAATCCAGTTGTGAGCTTCGGATCTCATCTGTAAACTGTGGGCACGGGAATGAATGATCCTAAGGGGCCTCATGTTGCTCACTCTTTAGTCCTAGTGTACTTTGTCACTCCACTGGCCAGTCACCACAGTGATATGAGGACCCCTGGATTAGCGTATTTCCAGTATGTATATGTTTCCACACTATACTATTTGATCCCTCCCTTACCCTGACATAATTTCTTAACACATAAAAATTGTTTCTTTTATAAATGAAGACTATACTTTGACCAGATTCTCACCACCATTCTCGCCTTGTTAATGATAATAGCGCAGTGTGAATATCTTGCATAACATGTGGATTTTGAAAAAGGAAGAGGTCCAAGAGCTTTCCAGCCTAGGAAAAATCCACCTTAACCTCCAGGCACAAGAGGATATGAGGGGACGTGGCCAGTAAAGTTACCACTTAGCTAAAGAGTTTATTTTACTAATAAATATTAAATCTTAATTTCCCCCTCATCCTTCCTAGTATTTGCTGCAGTAATGTCAACTGTGAAACAAATTGTTCTCACGTCAAACCCAGGATAAATGTTTAAATATATTTTCCTTGATTTGAACCTAAAATTATACATTCATAAGGTATATGTTTCACTATACAAGAACTTCATTTTTCATTTAAAAAATTAGAATTCTATTTTATTTCTAAGAAAAACCTTCCAGAATGACACCAATTCATTTTTTCACAAAATTGCATTGTTTAAAAAAAAAAAAAACTCTACCTAGTGATACCTAAAGTTTTATTAGCACTTCATTCAAATAGTGAAATAGTCTTTTTAAGTGTCTTATAATATTGAAATCCCTGGGAGAGGTAATGAGGGGAAATAGAAGTGTGGAAACAACAAAGGAGGAGAAATAGAGGAAAACAGCAAATTACATTTTGCCTAGGGATGGCCCAGATATTGTATTTAATAATATGTATTATCAGTAGTTGTCGAGAACCAACTAGAGGGAGAGAGAAAGATGGTGGAATAGAAGCCTAGACCTTTTGAACCCCCTGCAGGAACACCAAATTGTAACCAATATCTGCATACAGAAAAGCATCATCATGAGAACCAACAATCAGGTGAGCAATCACAGTGCCTCGTTTTAACTTCATATTGTTGAAAGAGGCATTGAAGAGGGTTGGAGAGAGACAGTCTTAAATCCCTGATGCCACCCCTCCCCAATGCCCTTACAGCAGCTGTGCAGCTCAGAGAGTCTGTGCACTTGGGAGAAGAAGAGGGCAATGACTGGGGGACTCCACAGTTAACTCAATGCTACCCTGTCATAGCAGAGAGCAAAGCGATGCTGGGCTCAGCCAGTGCCCATTCACAGAGGAAGTATTTGGACCAGACATAGCTAGAGGGGATTCACCCATTCCAGGGTGGAGAACTTCAGTCTCTCAGCAATCCACGCCACTATAGGCCAAAGTGCTCTGGAGTTTCAGGTAAACTTGAAGGGCACTCTAGGACACAAAGACTGCAATTCCTAGGAAACTCCTAGGAAATTAAACAATATGCACATAAATGAACAGTGGATTAATAAAGAAGTTGAAAAGGAAACTGAAAAATTTTATGAAACAAATAATAATGGAAACACAATATACCAAAACCTATGGAATAACAGAAAAAGCAGTACTAATATCAAAATTTATAGCTGTAAATGCCTACCTTAAAAAGGAGAAAAGCTTCAAATAAAAAACCTAGTGAGGCATCATAAAGAACTATAAAAACAGGGGTAAATTAGAAGAAAACAGAGTAAATTAGAAGAAAAGAAGTAGTAAATATCAGAGCAGAAATAAATGAATTTGAAATGAAGAAAATAATGCAAAAGATTAATGAAACAAAAAGTTGTTTTTTTGTCAAAGGTAAACGAAATTGGCAAATGTTTAGCCAGACTCATGAAGAACGAAGTGGAGAAGACCCAAATAAATAAAATCAGAGATGAAAGAGGAGACATTACAACAGTTAATCACAGAAATTCAAAGAATCACTAGTGGCTACTATGAGCAAGTATATGCCAATAGATTGGAAAATCTAGAAGAAATTGATAAGTTTCTAGACACATGCAATCTACCAAGATTAAACCACTAGGAAATCCAAAACCTGAGCAGACCAATAACAAGTAACACAGTCAAAGCCTTAATAAATAGTCTCCATCTATGGGGGGCGGGGGAAGCCTGGGACCTTATGACTTCACTGCTGAATTCTACTAAACATTTAAAGAAGAATTAATACCAGTCCTACTCAAACTGGAAAATAAAGGAGGAGAAAATACTTTCAAACTCATCCTACAATGCTAATATTGCCCTCATACCAAAACCAGACAACCGCACATCAGAAAAGGAAAACTACAGGCCAACGTCTCTGATGAATATTGATGCAAAAATCCTCAACAAAATACTAGCAAACACATTCAACAATACATTAGAAAGATATTTAATAATGACCAAGAGGGATTTACCCCTGGGATGCAAGGATGGTTCAACATACACAAATCAATCAGTGTGATACATTATTTTAGCAGAGTGAAGAACAAAAACCATATTATAATTTCAAGTGATGCTGAAAAAGCATTTGATAAAAATTTAACATTACTTTATCATAAAAATCCTCAAAAAACTGGGTATAGAAGGAACATGCCTCAACATAATAAAAGCCGTATAAAACAGAGACCCACAGCTAGTATCATAAGAATGAGTAAAAAGTGAAACTCTTTCCTGTAAGATCTGGTACACAACAAGGATACCCACTTTCACCACTGTTGTTTCACCCCTATGAATCTACTGTAAGAAAACATTGGGAAAACTCTCCAGGACTTTGGTCTAGGCAAAAATTTCTTGAGTAATATCCCATAAGCACAGGCAAACCAAGGCAAAAACAGACAAATGGAATCACATCAAGTAAAAAGCTTCTGCAAGGCAAAGGAAACAATCACAAAGTGAAGAGCTAACACCCATAATGGGAGAAATATTTGCAAACTACCCATCTACCGAGAGATTAATAACCAGTATGTATAAGGAGCTCAAACAACTCTATAGGAGAAAATCTAATAATCCTATTAAAATGTGACCAAAAGATCTGAATAGATGTTGGGATTCACTCAGGGTAGCTGGCAAAATATTAGGGAAATATTAGGAAGGTTATAAGATACAGTCTCAAACCTTTTGGAAGACCAAAAGGTTTTTATTAACTTATGGAACAGATTGAAAGCAGCCAGTTCTTACATTAGAGCATTAAGTCATAGAGTGAAAGATTAAGGATAATAAAAACTTCTCCAGTTAAGTTTGTTTACCCCACATCACTTTGTCTCTACTCTAACTGTTTACTCATATAAAGTTTGTGCTGGATGGCTGGAGATCGAAAGGGAAATCCCCTTTAATGGTGTCTATTCTGGGCCCCAGAACCAAGACCTTTTTTCATTCGTAAAACCACTCTTTTAACCATGCTAACTATCCACAAGCTAGTTGACTTAGAACCTCTGTTATTAAATCCATACTGAATAAATGCAAGGAGGAACAGGGAGTTATGGTTGGTTAGCTGCAATTGCCCTCTGAAAGCAGCAGACAACCATCCCTAGCCCACTTGCCCACTTGACACTGTGTTCTGTGTGTGAGAGTGTATTTTATTCATCTGGCGCTGGGTCAGGGTCGAAAAGACAGACCTCCGCAGGTGGTGATCAATGTCTCAGGTGGTGACCCCAAAGTGCCACATCTCAAATATTTCTCAAAAGAAGGCATACAGATGGCAAACAAGCACATGAAAAGGTGCTGAACACCAGTGATCATCAGAGAAATGCAAATCAAAACTACAATGAGGTATCATCCCACCACAGTTAAAATGGCTTATAGTCAAAAGACAGACAATAACAAATGCTGGCGAGGATGTGGAGAAAAGGGAACTTTTGTACAGTGTTGGCAGGAATGTAAATTGGTATAACCACTATGGAGAACACTCAAAAAACTAAAAACAGAACTACTATATGATCCACCAATACCACTCCTGGGTATACTTCCAAAAGAAAGGAAATCAGTATATTGAAGAGATATCTGCACTCCTATGTTTATTGCAGCACTGTTCACAATAGCTGAGATTTGGAAGCAACCTAACCATCCATCAACAGGTAAATGGATAAAGAAAATGTGCTATACATACACAATGGAGTAATATTAAGCCATAAGAAAAGAATGAGATCCTGTCATTTGCAATAACATGGATGGAATTGGAGATCATTATGTTAAGTGAAATAATCCAGGCACAGAAAGACAAACATAGCATATTCACACTTATTTGTAGGATCTAAAAATCAAAACTGGACAGGCATGGTGGCTCACGCCTGTAATCCCAGCACTTTGGGAGGCTGGGGTTGGCAGATCACTTGAGATCAGGAATTGGAGACCAGCCTGGCCAATATGGTGAAACCCCATCTCTACTAAAAATACAAAAGTTAGCTGGGTGTGGTGGTGCACACCTGAAGTCCCAGCTACTCAGAAGGCTGAGGCAGGAGAATCGCCTGAACCTAAGAGGTGGAGGTTGCAGTGAGCTGAGATTGCACCACTGCACTCCAGCCTGGGCGACAGAGCAAGACCCTGTCTCATAAATAAATAAATGAATATCAAAACCGTTCAACTCATGGAGATAGAGAGTAGAAGGATGGTTACCAGAGGTTGGGAAGGGTAGTGGGGGGTAGTAGGGAAGGTGGCAATGATTAATGTGTACAAAATAATTAGAATGAATGAATAATACCTAGTGTTTGATAGCAAATCAGGCTGACTATAGTAAATAATAATTTAATTGTATATGTAAAAATAGCTAAAAGAGTAAAATGGGAATACCTGTAACACAAAGGTTTAATGCTTGAGGGGATGGATACCCCATTTTCTATGATGTGATTATTACATATTCCATGCCTGTATCAGAACTTCTCATGTATCCCATAAATATATATAACTACTATGTATCCACAAAAATTAAAAGTTATATAAAGAATCAACCAGAAAATGTTAGAAATTGAGGCCTAGAAAGATGAAATGAAAATGTGCCCTCTTCCCCTCCAAATTTCAGTTAACAATAACTGCTTTTTATGTAACTATATATTCAAATACATGCTCTATGCTCACCATACTACCTGCACAATAGGTAAGACGTTATTTTATGCCCATTTAATAAGGTAACAAAATGGAAATATGAAAACTAGGTGAATTAATACAGATCACACAGCAAGCAAGGGAGATAAGTTTTGCACACACAAGAAAGGGAGATAAGTTTTTCTGACACTTGATAATATATTTTTTCTTTTGCATGACACCACCTTGCATCTACGGCAGAGAAGCTGTTGCCAAAATTTAGGAAAACCTAATTTGCAGTGATATGGTAAGTACCAGAAGTTGGGTACATACAAGAAGTGTGATAGGTGGTCAGAAAGAAGGCAAGATACCTTCCAGGAGCTTGAAATCAAGTATTAACCCAGCCTTTAACTGAGGCCCAAAAAACAAGATTATAAAGATTACTGGGCTTTTAAGGTGATAGAGACTCTCTCTTATACTGGCTCTCCATTTTTAAACCTTAAGACCTTTTCTAACCTTTCATAATGGTTAATATGATATTTGTCAGATGTGCCCCATCATTTATCAGGACTTTCTCTTCTTGGTAACATAATTAAAGTGAACATTACTCAAAAATGCAAATATTTTTCAATGTATCCTAAGAGAAAGTGAAAAACCTCTAATTTAAGTGGAGTCTAAAGCTTTCCTTTTCATATAATATTTTATAAAATACTGAGGCAGGGAATAGGGAAAAAGAGGCAGGAGAATAGGAAACATAAGGCAGGAGAACAGCAAAAGTAATTAAAACTTGGATAAAGGGCAGAATAAGTAAAACCAGAGAGCAGAAGCAAGGTGAAGGGGTGGGTGAGCAAGAAGCAAGAAAAGAGGAAGAAGTTGAGCACCCAAAACAAAAGGAAGAAAAAAAAGTGAGCAAGAACCCCACGGCTAGCAGGATCTGGACCAAACCAGTAAGGGTTAGCCCTTCAGGGATAGGCATGTGCATTAAAGAGAAAAAGTATCCTTAACATGACCCCATATGATATTCAGCTCATTAAAACTCATGCATATGGACTGCATATCATGCAGGCACTTAAAATTATGGGACAGAAGTGACCCTACAAATGCACAGCAGCCAAAGTAACTAAGCAACACACCTGTCAGTTAAAAGGCCGACACTGGCTAGAGATTAGGCAGCTTTGGGAAGAGAAGAAAACACACACACACACACACACACACACACACACACACACAAGAGAAAAAAAAAAACACCTCAAAGTATACCAAACTAACACTGATCTCATCTCGCAGAGGTCAGTCTACTCTCCCACTCTGAGAGTGTAATACTGTGCTCAACAAATTTTTGCTGCTTTGCTATCTGTGTGTCTTGTCCAATTCTTTATTCAGGATACCAATAGCCTGAAAATGTGTGGCACCATGCAGTAACAATATTACATGACTTTTGTGAACTATGAGTTATATACCATGTTTGTTCGTTGTATATTACTGTGAGTAATACACCTGGTTACCCACTCTGGGTACACATATTACAGTTTGCAAAGACATTCAAGAGAACTGTATGCATTTGGCAGGGAATTTTTACCCTTCAGATGTGCTTTAACCCAGCCTCAATACTGTGATATCAACAGCCTGGAACTGCTTGGCACCATCTGGCAAAAATATTATATGATTTTTATTAAATATGAGTAATATACCCATGTTCATTTTCACATAAAGACAACCCTAAAACTTTGAGTAAAATATTTCCTCCAGGAGGAAGGACCATATATATTTGTTGGCTTCTTTTATTCCTTGGCACACTTGGGGTTATACACTTGGGGTACACATATCACAGTTTGCAAAGTCATTTATGAGAATTTTATGCCTTCAGCAGGGAATTTTTACCCTTCAGATGTGCTTTAACCCTACCTCAATACTGTGATCAATTATTATTTGTTAAATTATATTTATTTATACTACTCCAAAAAAGAAAATTATACTGACAGTCAATCTTATCCATAAGGACACAAAGAAGACTAAGTGAAACAGAGATATTCATAGATGCTCCTAAGTGGTATAAAATTACAAAATTTAGGAGGAATACTGGGTAAGAATAATTTAGTTAACACATAAAAAATTTAAACATTTCATTTTATAAAGAAGCATTTGAGACTGAGAGAACTTCAATTAGAGTTTACAGAACACTACCAGTTTACAGAAAAGCCAGGACTAGAACCCATATCTTGGATTGTTTATTTCACAACATATATAGCCACTCAAGAGCAATTTAACTAAGTATATACATTTGCTAAAGAAAAAATGTAAATGATACACAATGGATTTAAAAACTAAGAGGTGAAGTTAAGTAGGGCCTTATTAGTCAAGATTCTCCAGAGGGACAGAACCAATAGGCTAGATATAGACATGGTTTATTAGGGAAATTGGAAAGGGAATTTATTAGGGAGAATTCGCTCACACAATTACAAGATGAAGTCCTACAATAGGCTGTCTGCAAGCTATGGAAGAGAAAAGGCAGTAGTGGCTCAGTCCAAGTCCAAAAGTCTCACAAGCAGGAAAGCCAACAGTGCAGCCTTCAGTCTGTGGCAAAAGGCCTAAGATCCCTCAGCAAACTACTGGTGCAAGTCCCAGGGTCCAAAGATCAAAGAATCTGGAGTCTGATGTCCAAGGTGGTAGGAGTGGAAGGAAGCTTCCAGCATGGGAAAAGGAAGCCAGAAGACTCAGGAGTCAAATTTATCCCACCTCCTTCTGCCTGCTTTGTTCTAACCATGCTGGCAGCTAATTGGATGGTGCCCACCCACATTAAGGGTGGGCCTTCCTCTCCCAGTCCACTGACTCAAATGTCCATCTCCTCTGGCAACACACTCACAGACACAGCCAGAAACAATACTTCACCAGCCATCCAGGCATCCTTCAATTCAATCAAGCTAACACCTAATCTTAACTATCACAGAGCCCAAGATCACCATACAGTACAGTGTAGTGGAAGATAAACAGCTAACTAAAGTGGTGGGGGCACATAAATACAGGATGGCACCTTTATTTGTTTTATTTTGTTAGAGATGAAGGTCTTGCTATGTTGCCCAGGCTAAACTCAAATTACTGGGCTGAAGCAACCCTCTTTCCTCAGCCTCCCAACTAGCTGGGATCACAGATGCACACCACTATTTATTTCCAGCTTTAAATAAAACCACACAAAATCATAAAATACATTTATTTCATTACTGTCTCCTTTACAGTACAGGACTACACATCAACATTATCTGTATTTACCTTTTACCAATGTGTTTTCTTCATAGAACCCAAAGGGAATATGAGAAGGTTGTAAGTAATCTGGGAGCAGCCTAAAATTGAAACTTCCAAGCAAAAAGTGAGGCATGATGGATGGGGAAACCAGTAGAGATCTTCATGGAAAGGAGATACAAAGCAGTGGAAGATGAAATTTCTGACAGCAGCATTTAGCGTCTACTTCTCCATTCACATTTCACACCATTCATTCCTAGCATATGGCAGTAATGACCTTTATTCTTTCTCCTGAGCAGGCCATGTGCCTTCCTACCTCAATGTCTTAAGCCTGCTATTTTTTCTCTCTATAATGCTTTCTTCCTTCTTTACCCACTTTTTCGGGACTAATTGATTCCTCATTGTTCATGTCTCAGCTTTCACATTCTAAATTACTCAGAGAACCTTCTATGGCTTTCCAATCTAAATAAAAGTTCCCTGTTAGCCCCTGTCTTAACATTCTGTACTTTTTTAACCTCTGGGACACACTCGAAGCAGTGTCTACAGGGAAATAGCACTAAATGCCCACAAGAGAAGTGAGGAAAGATCTAAAATTGACACACTAATGCCATGATTAAAAGAACTAGAAGAGCAAGATCAAACAAATTCAAAAGCTAGCAGAAGACAAGAAATAACTAAGATCAGAGCAAAACTGAAGGACATAGAGACACAAAAAAAAACCCTTCAAAAAATCAATAAATCCAGGAGATGATTTTTTAAAAAGATCAGAAAAATAGACCACTAGCCAGACTAATAAAAAAGAAAGAAGAATTGAATTGATGCAATAAAAAATGATAAAGGGGATATCACCATCAATCCCACAGAAATACAAATACCATCAGAGTACTACAAACACCTCTATGCAAATATACCAATAAATCTAGAGGAAATTGATAAATTCCAGGACACTTACACCCTCCCAAGACTAAACCAGAAAGAAGTTGAATCCCTGAATATAATAATAAATAGGTCTGAAATTGAGGCAGCAATTAATAGCCTACCAACCAAAAAAAGTCCAGGTCCAGACAGGTTCACGGCCAAATTCTACCAGATGTACAAAGAGGAGCTGGTACCATTCCTTCTGAAACTATTCCAAACAATACAAAAAGAGGGAATCCTCCCTAACTCATTTTATGAGACCAACATCATCTTGACACCAAAACCTGGCAGAGACACAACTAAAAAACAAAATTTCGGGCCAATATCCATGATGAACATTGATACAAAAATCCTCAATAAAATACTGGCAAACTGAATCCAAATGGCGCATCAAAAAGCTTATCTATCACAATCAAGTCGGATTCATCCCTGGGATGCAAGGCTGCTTCAACATACGTAACTCTATCAATGTAATCCATCATATAAACAGAACCAAAGACAAAAACCACATGATTATCTTAATAGATGCAGAGAAGGCCTTTGACAAAATTCAACAGCCATTTGTACTAAAAACTCTCAATAAACTAGGTATCTGTGGAATGTATCTCAAAATAATAAGAGCTATTTATGACAGACCCACAGCTAATATCATACTGAATGGGCAAAAACTGAAAGAATTCCCTTTGAAAACTGGCACAAGACAAAGATGCCCTCTCTCACCACTCCTATTCGACATATTATTTGAAGTTCTGACCAGGGCAATCAGGCAAGAAAAAGAAATGAAGGGTATTCAACTAAGAAAAGAGGAAGTCAAATTGTCTCTACTTGCAAATGACATGGTTGTATATTTAGAAGACTCCATCATCTCAGCCCAAAATCTCCTTAAGCTGATAAGCAACTTCAGCAGAGTCTCGGGGTACAAAATCAATGTGCAAATATCACAAACATTCCTATACACCAATAACAGACAAACAGAGAGCCAAATCATGAGTGAACTCCCATTCACAATTGCTACAAAGGGAATAAAATACCTAGGAATACAACTAACAAGGGATGTGAAGGACCTTTTCAAGAAGATCTACAAACCACTGCTCAAGAAATAAGAGAGGGCACAAAGAGATGAAAAAACATTCCATGCTCATGGTTAGGAAGAAGCAATATTGTGAAAATAAACATATTGGACAAAATAATCTATATATTCAATGCTATCCCCATCAAGCTACCATTGACTTTCTTCACAGAATTGGAAAAAAAAAAAAAACCTTAAATTTCATATGGAACCAAAAAAGAGCCTACATAACTAAGACAATCCTAAGCAAAAAAAGAAAAAAAAAAATGAACAAAGCTGAAGGCATCACGTTATCATACTTCAGACTATATTACAAGCCTACAGTAATTAAAACAACATGGTACTGGTACCAAAAGAGAGATGTAGACCAATAGAACAGAACAGAGGCCTCAAAAATAACGCCAGACATATGCAACCATCTGATCTTTGTCAAACCTGACAAAAACAAGTAATAAGGAAAGGATTCCCTATTTAATAAATGGTGTTGGGAAAACTGTCTAGCCATATGCAGAAAGCTGAAACTGGATCCCTTCCTAACAACTTATACGAAAATTAACTACACATGGATTAAAGATTTAAACATAAGACCTAACAGCATAAAAACCCTAGAAGAAACCCTAGGCAATTCCATTCAGGACATAGGCATAGGTAAAGACTTCATGACTAAAACACCAAAAGTCATGGTAACAAAAGCCAAAATAGACAAATGGGATCTAATTAAGCTTAATAGCTTCTGCACAGCAAAAGAAACTGTCATTAGAATGAACTGACAACCAACAGAATGGGAAAAAATGTTTGCAACCTATCCATCTGACAAAGGGTTAATATCCAGAATCTACAAAGAACTTAAACAAATTTACAAGAAAATAAATAACCCCACCAAAAAGTAGGCAAAGGATGTAAACAGATGCTTTTCAAAAGAAGACATTTATGCAGCCAACAAACATATGGAAAAAAGTTCATCATCACTGGTCATTAGAGAAATGCAAATCAAAACCACATTGGGATACCATCTCACACCCGTTAGAATGGCGATCATTAAAAAATCAGGAAACAACAGACACTAGAGAGTATGTGGAGAAATAGGAACGGTTTTACACTGTTGGTGGGAGTATAAATTAGTTCAATATTGTGGAAGATAGTGTGGTGATTCCTCAAGGATCTAGAAATAGAGATTCCATTTGACCCAGCAATCCCATTACTGGGTATATACCCAAAGAATTATAAATCATTCTACTATAAAGACACATGCACATGTATGTTTATTGTGGCACTTACGATATCAAAGACTTGGAATCAGCCCAAATGCTCATCAATGATAGACTGAATAAAAAAATGTGGCACATATACACCATGGAATACTACACAGCCATGAAAAAGGATGAATTGATGTCATTTGCAAGGACATGGATGAAGCCGGAAACCATCATTCTCAGCAAACTGACACAAGAACAGAAAACCAAACACCACATGTTTTCACTCATAAGTGGCTATTGAACAATGAGAACACATAAACACAGGGAGGGGAACATCACACACTGGGGCCTGTCAGGGGGTAGGGGACTAGGGGACGGATAGCAGGGGATAGGGGGATTGGGGAGGAATAAGGAAACCACCATGGCACGTGTATACCTATCTAACAAACCTGCACACTCTGCACATGTATCCCAGAACTTAAAGTATAATTTAAAAATAAATAAAAAATAAAAAGCACATGGGTTAAGGGCCTAAGAACTGATGGTATCCATTAAAAATCAATTAAGTAATGGTTTACCTAATAAACAGAACCACCAGGCTAAGTTTTGAAGGCCCTACCTGCTTCTGCAGAGTGAAACAAAGGCAAACAGTTCATATATTTTCCTGTGTGCTTTTCTTTGTTCTGTATACTTAATAGCAGTAACAGCAACGATTGCCATTGCTGAGCACTCACTAGATATCAAGCACCATGCTAACTGCTTTCTTCTAAGAATTATCTCATGGAATCTTGCCCATTATGATATTGTTTCTAGGGTGTATATTTTCTCCTGCTGGAGACTCATCCTTATTATGAGAGAAAACACTGAAGCGGTTCCACAAAAGAGGCAGTTACATCACTTAGGAAACAATGCATGATTATCGAAACCAGAGAAAATCCACCTATCAGACAAGCAGAGTTCAATAAGCACTAAGCTCCTCCATCTGTCAGGTTTGGTGCTGTTTTCCAAGAAGGTTCTTACCCTCAAGGAAGATGGTGATAATATTATTTTATGATAATAAAATAAAAAATAAAACTTAGCTTCTACTTTTTACAAACATTCACATTTAGATACCCATATGTGGATAGCTTTAGATCCCCTATTTCCCTTACTGACTGTATATTATATTCCAGACAAGACAAGTATTATCCTTTAAACATAGTCACTATATTCCAGAACTTGGCTTAACCTGGGCTCAGTGCCAGGGTTCAGGCCAATTAACTGGTGGGACAGGTGGGAGTTTACTTGTGGGAATTACCTTGGTTGAGAACTTAGATTTGGATGGAAAGAGACCAGAGTGGCAAGAACCACCGAGAATCGCATGGTGCCTATTCCCAAGCTCCATTTGGCAGTAATTTTCCAGTGCTTTTGTCATTGACTCCAATAAGACTTGTTTTTCTTGCCCCCAGGAAAAGTTTCACAAAACACTATTTACACTTTCTCTGTGTGATGCACTGATATTTTCTGTTCTGATTCTATTTTATTCCATTTTATTTTCTCTAATGCTAGTGTTGAATTAGTGGGAGACTGTATGTCCTGGTTTGCCCAGCACAGTCCTAGTTGATGCTGTTATCCCCTATAATTATTAATGACTCTTCCTTTCGGCCATTAAATTGATTTCATAATGCACTGCTCAGGTTTGGAAAATCTTGCTGTAGAAAAAGAAGCTTCAAGCAGCAAGTGAAGGCGCTGTTTTCACAAGGAGGGAAGAGGCCCAGGCCCCTGCAAAGCTGCCTCAGGGCCAAAGAAACAGCACTGAGAAGGATTCACAAAAAAGGTCTGCGCCTTTGGCAGGGTACACAGGCAGCCGCGAAATGTTTCTCAGTGAGTCATGGAGCAGGGTCCCTTTTCTCCCAGAGACCACAGACCTGAAAGAGAAGGATCTTTGTTTCAATCCAGAGACTTGCAGAGATATGTGCAGCTTGTTAAGGAATTTGGGATTCCTATACTGCAGTCTGCAGGTTAGAGCAATAATCTAGGAACATCAAATTATTTCTGACAATGTTTAAACTCACGGTTTAAAGGAATTAAATAGAATTGATTTTCATAAACATCTGTGTGACCAGGCTGGGCGCGGTGGCTCATGCCTGTAATCCCAGCACTTTCGTGGGCTGATCACTTGCTGTCAGGAGTTCGAGACCAGCCTGGCCAACATGGTAAAACCCTGTCTCTACCAAAAATACAAAAATTAGCTGGCCGTGGTGGCACATGCCTGTGGTTGCAGCTACTCAGGAGGCTGAGGCAGGAGGATCACTTGAACCCGGGAGCTGGAGGTTGCAGTAAGCCAAGATTGTGCCACTGCATTCCAGTCTGAGCGACAGGGTGAGACTCTCTTAAATAAATAAATAAATAAATAAATCTGTGTAACCAAAATATGCTAGAAATAAATGATAGTTACTTAACAAAAATAAATCTGTACTTTTTAATAACAGGAATCACCACAGTTTGTAATTATACATTTATTTGCATAATTACTATTTACTGAATATTGAACTTCACCATGAGACTAAGTTTTCTGAGGGTAGAGGCTGTGCATTTGGTTCTTCACTGTGCCTAGAACATAATGGATACTCAATAAATTAAGTGTGGAATGAATGAATAACCATAAATGCCCTAACCCCACAGGGCAACAACACTGTTGGGAGAAAGATATAAAATGGAACACCCTTGCCTGCCGAATGTACTGGACTCATCTTAGTTACCAGAGTCAGCCTTTCTTTCTTTGTGTTATAAACATGTTTCCTCTCTGTGTCTCTTTCAGTTCTTGGTTTCAGAACTCTGATCCACAACCTTCCCAGGAAACTAATCCCCTTATCTATAATTACCCAAGAAGACAGCCTGCTATAAATCAGATTTGCAGGAAGCCAGATTGCTATCTCTAGTAACAATCGAAGAAACCAAACAACTTCTGTAACAATTGGCCCCAAATGACCAACACCTGATTAATAACTGGCAGCTTTTTCAATTTTTGTTCCTGCATCCACCTTAGGACCAACCAGGGCAAACTAAATACGAACTTCCTAACCTGTCACATAAATTGTTCTGCTTCTACTTCGCCCACCTACAGCTTCCCCATGCCAAAAACCTCCAATCAGGAAATATCTGAAGTCTTCCCTTTTTTCTACTATAAAGTTTTCCCATTCCTCTGCATGGCTTTGAGTACCTGCCAAAACACAAGTGATGATGTCTGACTCATTTGCTGTAGTAAGTTCCAAATAAATAGTCTTTGCTTATTCTCATTTAGTCGTTTTTCCTTTATTTCCACAACAGGAAGAGTCTTCAAAGCTGAGAACGAATAAAGAAAGCATCAGCTTGAGAAAAGAGAGAGAACATTTTATGTCCTGAGACCACAGGTGTTTTCCCAGGACCTTGGAATGTGGCAGCAGAAGGTAGCAGCATCCCGGAAGCAACTCAGAGGGGCCTATTCCTGGGTAAAGGATCGCTCAGTATTGCCTTCACTCTTGCTCTTTTTCATTCCCTGGCCTGCTTGTTTGCAAGATGGTTTAGTGGCAACCTCAGCCCAAAGATACTAGGCTGATTTCAAAGCCCTACCAAGAGCTGCATCACCACAATTGTACCTGGTGCTTCAGGACATGAATGAGTTGCACACTTAAAGTAGTTTCAACAAAAATACAGTCAGTTGGTTTTAAATTCTGGCAAGAGTTGGTATCTTATTTATGTTTTGTTTTTGTTTGTTTGTTTGTTTTTAACTAGAGAGATTCTTTATGGACCACAGAATGCATATTTACTGGCAAAAATTATTTAAATATCTTGACTTAGAGAATAAAGAAAATCCACTTTCTGGCAGCAGGTAATATTTTCTGACATCTCAGAATGGAATTGAGTACAGTCTTCCCTTGGTATCCAGGGAGTATTAATTCCAGGAACTCCGCCCACACCCACGTATACCAAAATCCACACATACTCAAGTCCAGCAGTTGGTTCTGCAGAACTTGAGTACACTCAAAGTTGGCCCTCCATATATGCAAGTTTTGAATTCTGTGAATACAGCATTTTAAATCCATGTTTGGTTGAAAAAATCTGCACATAGGTAGACCCACAAAGTTTAAACCTGTGTTGTTCAAGGGTCAACTGTACATATCTGAATGCCCTCATAATTATGGCAGATGTTAGGGAAGTTAGAATTTTGACTCAAAGTTGGCATACGCCGGACGATCCAAGATGGCCGTTTAGGAACAGCTCAGGATTGCAGCTCCCCGTGAAAACGCAGAGGGTGAGTGGACGCCGCGTTTTTATTGCCCACAGACTAGGAAATTACCGGGCGGAGGTGCTTCACGGTCGCCAGCGCGGCTGTTTCGGCCAGCGCAGCTGTGCCAGCCAGCGCCGCTGCTTTGCCCCGCGCGGCTGCTTTGTCGGCGCCGCAGAGCCGCTCTTCTCCGTACAAAATACACTGGTCCGGGGGCCCTTTTGGCTGGCGATTGGAGCCACGGGAAGTCGCCCGTACGCAGGCTCAAAAAGGGGACTGAGCAGAGAACCAGGAGAGTAGATTCCAGGGGAAAAAAAAACAAAAAAAAGCGCCACAAACCTCAGTGCCGCTGTTTAAGCCAGCGCAGTGAGTGGCCGCAGGGGAAAACAAACAGACCTTGGCGCCTCTTCAACAGGCGACTGGAACACCAACTTAAAAAAGGCTCTGAGGCAGGGAGCCAGGCGATCAGTCTCGGCTGGCCCCACCCCCACAAAAGAACAGCAACCAGAAACTCTGGATTGAGAGTTTCACAGCAAGCGCAGCTGAACCCAGGACGGTCCAGCTTTGTGGGGTAGGGGCGTCCGCCATTACCGAGGCAGCCCGCCGTTGCCAAGGCAACCCGCCATTGCTGAGGCAGCCCGCCGTTGCC
Organism: Sapajus apella; assembly: GCF_009761245.1. NCBI lineage: Eukaryota > Metazoa > Chordata > Mammalia > Primates > Cebidae > Sapajus > Sapajus apella. The sequence goes on from NW_022437250.1 coordinate 117,320, forward strand.
AAGGCAACCCGCCACAGCAGAGACTCCGCCCCAACAGAGGCGGGCCACCATCGTCTAAGCAGTTCTAACTACACCCATATAAACAGGACTGCAGGGAAGTTCACTTGGCAGCTGGGCAGAGCCCACAGCAGCTCAGCAAAGCTGCTATAGGCCGACAGTGACTAGGCTGCCTCCTTGCTGGGCTGGGCAGGTCTGAAGGAGAAAAAAAAAAAAAAAAAGAAGGCGGCAGCATAACGGAAACTCATAAATAAAGCCCTAAATCCCTGGGACAGAGCACCTGGGAACAAAAAGCAGTCTATGAGTGCTGCTGCAGCAGACCTAAAAGTACCTGCCCAGCAGCTCTGAATGAACAACAACAGAGCTCGCAGCTCACCATTTGAGCTCCTATAAAGAAGAGACCGTCTCCTCAAGCAGCTCCCTGATGCCTATATATCCAAAAAGACACCTCATAAAAGAGAGATCAGATTGACACTAGGCGGGTATCCTTCTGGGACAAAGATAGCAGAAGAAGAAAACTGGTAACAACCCTTGCTGTTCAGCAGCTACTGCAGGTGAACCCCAGGCAAGCAGGGCCTGGAGTGAACCTCAGCAGACCTACAGCAGAGGGGCCAGACTGTCAGAAGGAAACCAAGAAACAGAAATAACCTCATCACCAACAAACAGACCATCAATCTGAAAGATTTGAGACCCAATCTGAAAGCCAACAACCACAAAAGTCGACAGGTGGATAAATCCTTAAAGATGGGAAGAAACCAGCGCAAAAAGGATGAAAACACCCGAAACCAGAACACCTCTCCTCCTAAAAGGGATCACAACTCCTCACCAGCAAGGGAACAAGGTTGGAGGGAGAACGAGTGTGATGAAATGACAGAATCAGACTTCAGAAGGTGGGTAGTAAGAAACTTCTGTGAACTTAAAGAACATGTTCTAACCAAATGCCAAGAAACTAAGAACCTTGAAAAAAGATTTGACGAAATGCTAACAAGAATGGACAAAATAGAAAGGAATATAAGTGAGTTGATGGAGCTGAAAAACGCAACACGAGAACTTCGTGAAGCATGCAC